>NW_024034093.1:0-6427 GCF_002237135.1 Teleopsis dalmanni | reverse complement strand
TCGTAATAGTTGAGGACAAGACCGCTAAAACCAGGAAAACAGCACACGTCAGCGATATCAAATTGTACTACGAAGGCTCTAATCGTGAAGAGTACGGAGGCGGACTTAGTTCACAAGAGATACCAGAAGAACCAAAGATACCGAGTGCAAGTTAGCCGAAGAGGTGTAGTCAGTGTTTCATTAAAAAATTATCATCAGTTTTTTTTTCTTTCTGAAGAAGGGAGAAATGTAACGATACAAATTTGCACAGTCAATTTCTATGTCACATATATCAAGAACAAGACAAAAAGAAAGTCTTAATGTCACCTAACCACTACCTCTACACATAGTAAAAATAAGAACACTCACGTGAAGAAAACTGCAATGGATTTATCTGAAAAATATAAAATTGAATAAAGATATTTTATCATAAATCAAATGGACATTACCTGCGATCCTCGGTTCCAGCGTGCCGCGGGCATCGATGCATGCAATGTACAAAATCATAAATATGCGATAAAGGAAAAAAATGAATTTCTTGTTTGTTACAATTTATGAATGAAAATAACTTGTATTTGAATTCTAAACACAACAACAAATAAACAATTACAACAGAAAACACATTTATTTATTTAAAATATATATTTAAGAAATAAATAAATACAAAACAATTTAACACTCACTTTGCACAGTTTTTATTCTTTTATACACATAAAACCAAATCAAACAGAAAGATTAACCACCGCCAAAAACAAATTAACAAAACACGCCGGCACCACGTTTTTTATTTTATGAAATTACTTGTTTATCACGAATATTTTCTTCACATTTGTTTTTTTGATATTATTTATTTAGATACTATTAAATATATATTTCATAATATATATCTAACGTACTTTTGTTTTAAATTATTAAATTAAAAATACTTTATTATTTTTAAATAATAAAGTTTTAATTAAATTGTTAATTAAAAATACACTTGGAACTACGCGAAGTAAACAAACGAAACCCCGGTGAAATCAAAAAAAAAAGCATGCAAACATGAAAATACACAAGAAGTACAAAATATAACACGAATATATTCGGTATGTTCGGTATAAAAGAAAGAACATTCGATATGATAGGGGACTTGTGTTTTGACTAGTGAAGAAGCAAGTACTCTGGCTCATTCGGCCTCCTGGTAAATTTTACCAAGGACTTAAATTTTCACTCATAAAGAGACAAGTACACTGGCCTATTCGGTCTTCTAGCATATTCTGCTAAAACCTGGCTCATTCAGCCAAAGTAGTTAGAAACTAATATCTTTGTCATATGTTTCATTTTTATTTTTTTAACTTGGCTCATTCGGCCAAATGATTATCTTCCACAGCACAGAGTACAACAGAGGAGGGAAACCCAGGACGTCACGATGTCCTGCCAGGAGTCTTCTTAGGAAACGAACCGAAGCTAAAAGTAGAAACCTCGCCAACGAGTACTACAGTGAACAGAAAACATGAATTTACATTAAGGTCATAGTCACCCACAGCAGTAATAATTTCTGTGTGACCGTCGTCAACGATGATGCACATTTTAATTATTAAATAAAAACAATATTTTATTGGAATTATAATTTATCATATGTTTGAAAAGCTTATTCAGCAATTATTTGATTAAACTTTGTTTGAATATTTTCTTTTATAAAGTAAATAAAATATATAATTAATATATTAAATCAACGTTCTTTTCTTCTAAAACTACATCTAAGCAAAAATATAAATTTATTGTCACGACTCTGGACGACGGCTGAGGATACCCCAACAAAAACTAAATATTCTTGAAAGTCACCCAAAAGTGTCGTTACAACCAGCAGTTGGGTAATGACTTCGATTACTCTATTGTCAATTCCTAATTTTCTTAATGAGTTGACGATTACTTGAGGAAGAATTTTGTTGAAAGCCCCTTCCACATCTTGAAAAGCGCAAAGAGCGTATTCTTTATGATGTATTGAGTTTTCAATCGTCCCAATTAGAGATGATAATGCGGTCTCTACAGACCTTCCTTTACAGTACGCATGTTGTGATTTTGAAAGCCTTTCATCTGGTATCTCTTTCCTAATAAAATACTCTAAAAGCCTTTCTAAAGTTTTTAAGAGGAAAGAGGATAGATTTGTCGGTCTAAAGTCTTTAGGTGTAATATGTGAGCTTTTGCCAGCTTTAGGAATGAAAACGACCTTTGTCAATTTCCATTTCTCTGCTATATGCCCTATGGAAAGACAACCTTTAAAAATTGGTGTGAGCCAGTTGCAAGAGATGTCCTTTGCTTCATGAAGCTGGGCTGGTATAATTCCATCGAGGCCTGGTGATTTGTATTGTAGACAGCTATCTATAGCCCATTTAATTTTCCTTCTGGTGACAATTTTATTCACCACAGATGAGTCACATGTAGAACATTGGTTTATTCCAAGGTTATTTGGTATGTCACTGTCTGGGAAATGTATATTCAGTAACAATGCCGCCGATTCTTCGCTGCTATGTGTCCACCCTCGTGACCTCGTCTTTTAAGTAGACTAGATTAGAGAGTTTCTTCGAGAGAACGCGCCTAAACCTTGCTGTTCCTTGACAACCCTCCACGCTTTCACAGAAGGCTTTCCAGGAGCGTGTTTTGGCTCTTTTTATTTCATTTTTATATTTTTTAAGACTGACTTTGTAGATGTCCCAGTCTGTGTTAAGATTACTTTTCTTGTCCAACGCTATGTTGCAAGCTTTTGTGAAGGTTTCCACAACGTTATCTGGCAATTGGGGAGTCACTACTTCTTCAATAGGATATAGATATGTACTCCAGTTGGTATTACGGTAATTCCGATAAGGTTTCTCAACTGGACATTGTAGATTTACATAGAATTGAATATAACGATGGTCAGAAAATGAGTATTCATCGAGAACTCTCCAATCCTTAATCTCAAGATCTGTGTTTTCAGTAGTTAACGTAGTAGTAGTTAGTAGTTTTCAATATCTGAAACTTCTTTTCTGCCTGCAATAATAAAAATAGGTTTTACTCCCGTATTGCATATATAAAGATTATAGTCCCCAGATTGTGTGATGAGAATTTGCATCGGCTCCAATCACAACACCAGTCATTCTTTCCGCGTCTGTTATCACGAGCTGCTTAAGTATTTCCAGTAGTGGATTTCCTATATGGTCGTGGGTCATGTATGATGACACCACCCATACGGTTTTGCCGTCAATTTCCAAAGTCACTGCAGTCTGGTCGTCATCACTTAAATTATTCAAAAGGAAACAATTAATGTACTTTTTAACTAACACACATGATTTAGGTCTAACATACCTGAGTCTGTATTACTGATAAGTTTATAGTTATTTGTTCCGATTTCACAGATCCGGTTTTCAGGTATCCATGGTTCCTGGATCAGAACAACATCAGCTCCACCCTGTCAAGGTGGATTAGAAGGTTTGCTGAAGCAGCTTTAGAGTGGTGAAGATTAATTTGAAGCACCTTCATCAGGTACTTGAACCTCTACCACCGTTTTGTCGGCTTCGTCCTCCGAGTCCAGGAGCCCACTCTCATCGAATAGGTTGCCCAGACTGGTCATCGACCCCGCATCCGATTTGTCTTCAGACATCAGAGAGAGCGAGTCCACCTCCATTTGATCTGGCAGGTCTTCACTCTGTGTTTCCTCACAAGTCTGCTGTCTTAGCATTGGTCCTTTAGCTGGTTCCTCCAGCAACGGCTGATCAGACGTAATCTTCTCCGGTTCTTCCGTGGCATCGGTACGATAGACCTCGAGATTTAGTTTCTCGAAGCCATAGGAGATTACGTATTTAACTTCGGAGAGCGGTTTCAATGACTCCGCATTTAATACAAAGACAGCTTGTCTGGTCAGTCCAACAGGCTCCTCTAATTTCACCACCCTCCAACTTCCAGTTGGAAGGTTGGGGTTGCAGATCCTGATGATTTTCAGAATTTGCTCCGGGTCAGTTTGTTTAGTTGGAATCCAAGCCCTGGCCCTAGGACGAGATGGAATATCCTTCCTGTCTACCGCTTCAAGTCTGGCTCCAGGCCAGATCTCTCCTACGTTAGAGACGGCTGCCTTGTACAAGGCAACCGATCTCGCATCATTGCAAGCGACCAATTTCACTTGTCCTTGGTGCCAGCCGGCGTCTTCGTAGGAGGGAGCAGGTCCTGGGTTTTCTTTCAATACTTGGAGGAAAATGTCTGCCAACGCGGCCGACACCCATTTCCATTTATCCTTGGGGATTCTCACCTCCTCGGCTCTCCTATCCAGGACATCTATAATGAGATTGTCCTTCGCAGCCTCACTGTACGGTCGTACCAGTACAGTGTGACCTCTTGGTTTCTTCGTAAGAGGGCGTTCTTCCTCCTGAGACATTTATCTTTTAGACACTTGGTCCGGTTTGCCTCTTTATTGCTTGATTTAGCCAAGATGCTTCTGGCCCATTCAAGGGATGAAACCTGTTGTTGACTGATTTTATCGGCCGGGATCTTATTAGGGGATACTAATAATATTTAATTAATAATAAATTTTACGAACGCACACAGATTTTATGTGCTGTTCACATCGCACAACACGGTGATTGGTCACTCAGCTTCGTGTCCACACGTTTGTGCTGTGCGACTGACTTATAAAAAAGTGCACAATCAGATGTGCGAGAAAATTTTACCTATACTCGCACCGCTCTGTGCGAAACAAAATTCTCTTCGCACACCGCACTGTGTGACAAAAAATATCTGTTGCTGTAGACACCGCAATACTACAATAAACTTTTTAAAAAATCGCGAAAAATATGGTGTTAATAAGCGAAGTGGCCGCATACCAACTATTAACGACCGAACAAAACGGCATATTCAGCTTCTTGCTACCAATGAGAGGATGAGTTACAGACAAAGAAGAAATGAATTAGATTTGTCTATCACTAGGCAATGAGTGCAACAAATTATGAAAAAAGACTTAAAGCTAAAATATGAGTCGAAAGTTCCCAAACCGCGCCTTACACAAAGACATAAAAATGCTCGTTTAGCTTTTCATGACAAATATAAGTTTTGCGACGAGGAGTTCGAAACAGTTGTTTTCAGTGATGAAAAAAGTTTAATCTAGACGGTCCAGATGGTCCACATAAATATTGGAGAGATATTCGTCATCCACGTCAGAATTGCAACAAACGCAACCATGGTGGTGGTTCACTAATGGTGTGGGCTGCCTTTAGCTCGAAGGGAAAGTCTAATATATGCTTCGTACCATAAAAAATGAATTCGGAAATAATTGTCATGACTTACTTCCATCCATTTCAGTAACTAAACAAATAAACTATATCTTCAATTCAATGCTTAACTATATCCTCTTCATAGGTATATATACATATACTCCTCTATTCACTTACTATAACTAGGTAGATTAATAACTATAACTAAAACTAATATATATCTTTCAATTTCAAAACTTGAATATATAATCCTAATCCTGTTTCTCCAGGACTCACTTCCAGAGCACGCATCATTTGTATAATTTCTTTCACAATGCAGTGATGTTCCTCATAGCTAACCTGCGGCATTGGTCCCTCAAGACATTCATTGACAGTAGCCATACTTCTATATTGATCAATACGCACGTCCGTGGCTTACTGTGTTTCTCTTTACTTAACTGATTTTATTTTTGCTAGGCCCCCTTGATCTACCTGAAGCACACCTCTAGAGCTAACGATTGGAGTCTAATTCATAATTAGGCTATTGCTACTAGCCGAATAAAGCTCCACTCACATAAGAATAAATTAATGTGTATAAATGTAATCAAAAACAAAAATTTTATGGTTTTAATTTAAATCTTTCCTCTTTTTTTTTTTATTTATCTGTTTATTATAAAGTAATAACAACAAAAAGAAAAAAATATATATATACTGACAAATGAAATAAAATTTATTTATATATCATAAAAAAAACGAATATTTTTGAACCAGCATCTATTTTCACATACCTATATTTATACTTATAAATATAATTGAAATAAAATACATATCTAAATCAAATTTAAATAAAACATCTCTAATGCACATCAATCTCTTAAATATCAACCTGCGTTTATTATTTTATTATTGAGTTTATACCAGGTACTTATTAGCCCCGCTGAAATGACATCACCTCGCGCGCTCCAGTTACCTAGCTGCATAAAAAAATTAAATAAAGAGAGTTTATGTAAACACATGAATCCGTGTCTATATTGCAAAGCAACTATTAATGTGCTTAAAGAGATTTTATGTCGTTTGAAAAATTTATGTTCACAATAACAAACTTAATTTATGTATTTATTATTCATGTATTAATTAAAAAAATAAAAAAATTCAAAAAAACTAAAAATAATAAAGAAACTAAAGATACAAAAACTGATTTTTTTCTTTTCAAAATTCACCATAAATATTATTGCTTTGTAATGTAATAA
>NW_024034092.1:0-6432 GCF_002237135.1 Teleopsis dalmanni | reverse complement strand
CCTGGGATACGTCTAAAAATACTGCTGAACATACTTTCTTTTCCTCAAGGGCAGTTTCGATTACGTTTGTGATTCTGTGGACTTGATCAATGGTCGAGTGATTACACCTGAATCCAAATTGATGCATAGATATGGTCTGCTGTTGTTCAAGTAAAGGCAACATCCGTTTAAGCATAATTTTTTCAAATACTTTTGAAAGCACAGGTAGGAGAGCTATTGGCCTATAGGAGCTAACCTCGTTTGCATCTTTCCCCGGTTTAAGGACCATAATAATTTCTGAGACCTTCCACAACGAAGGGAGATATTTCAATCGTAGAACAGCATTGAAGATGTTAGTAACTTTAACTATGCAGTTAGCTGGGATTTCTCTAAGAAGTTCTGCAGTTATGAGATCATATCCTGGTGTTTTTTTTAGCTTAAGGTCGTTCTTTATTATCATCATTACTTCAAGCTCGCTAGTTGGCGGCAAATTGTTTATGCTATTAGTACCCAGATAACAAGTTTCAACACTATTCTCACTACCAGAAATAGAGAATATTTTTGTTAAATGTTCAGAAAAAAGTTCAGCTTTTTCTTTATCACTATTGGCCCATTGGCTAGTGAAGGTCTTTATTGGTGCGTTATGAGAGGCTGGACGTTTCATATTTCGAGTGCATTTCCACAAGGAGTAATCTGTGCTGCGATTATTGGTCAAATCAGACAAGTATGAATGGAATTGTTTATTTTTAAAGCGCTTGATCTCAGAGGTAAGTTCTTTAGTCAGCCTATTTAAATTAGCTTTAACTGCTGGGGATCTCGAGTGTTGCCACTTTTTCCTTATTTTACGTTTTTTTTTGTAGTAGTGAAGAAATTTTCTTTTCAAAAAGTTCAAAATCGTATGCACAGTTTTTTTATAATCATTTTTTAAAAATTTCTCTATTTTTTACCAAAAATTCAATTTTTTTAAATAAATAAATTGTGTCACAGCGCAATCTGTATTATAAGATAGAATGTTATGTTTGTCTTTTTAATGCATTTGTTGCGAATAAATGAATTAATGAAAATTTGAATAGATAAAGCGACTTTCTTATATAAAAATACTAATTTATAAAAAACTACAATTAAGATCCAGATGCACACGAAAACCTTTAAAGATAATAAAACTCACATTCGATTGCAACATAAATCAGAAAGCTTGATTTTGTCTTCACCTTAGGAAATTTAATCAAACATGAAAATTATGATTTTTTTTTAAACACATGTTTTTAAAAAAGTAAAGATGAGAAATGTTAAGATATACAATATAATGCATAATTGTAAAATATCAACTAAATATTTCAATTATATCATAGAAATTTTGTTAAGGTAAAACCAGTTAAACATTTTCAACATAATTTTTGTACTTTTGTTTCTAACATTGGTTATGGGACCAGCGCGGCTATAAAGTGTGTCCGTTTATAAAGTGTGTCTTTTAATTTGGAATTTAGAACAAAGTCAATTTTGAAAATGAGTGTAGCTTACCAAATAGAAAAGTTGAGCGAGAAAAACTATGTTGTCTGGAGTGTCGTGATGAAAAGTCTGTTAATTAGTGCAGATTTGTGGAATGTCGTTTGCGGTAAACTAACAAAAAAAGATAATAATGATGCTATCTGGAACAGACTGGATGAAAAAGCTTTGGCAAGTATAATATTAAATATAAATCCGTCTCAGATAAACTATATAAAAAAGTGCCCTACATCGAGTTCAGCATGGCAGAAGTTATGCGAAGTGCATATGCCAAGTGGTCCAGTTCGAAAGGTTGCTTTGTATAAGCAATTGCTGGCCCTCAATATGTCTGATGGTGACAGTGTGACGGAGTTTATCAATTCGTTTGTCGATGTTATTGATAAACTGGCCGAAGTGGACATTACGCTTAACGAAGAACTCGAGATCATTATGCTTTTGTCTAGCTTGCCTGCAAAATATGAAAATTTCGTTGTCGCCATAGAAACACACGATTCGTTATCTACGTTTGACGTCATAGAGGTTAAACTTCTAGAAGAAGGAGCGCGAAGAGAACAAACAAATGAAAGTAAGTCACAACAACAAGCGTTCTATGTGCAGAATAAGCAACAAAGTAAAAACAAAGAAAAGGCGAATGAAATAAAAAATGAAACGAGTTTAGCGGCAAATGTTTTAGATGTGACAAACGCGGTCACATAGCAACAAAATGCAGATCAAAACAACAAAGCAACAAGTAGTTTGACAGCAATAAGCAAAAACTTTCTTTTTCTGTGTTCGCAGCAAGTAATGATATCATTGTAAACAGAAATACATGGTGTGTTGATAGTGGCGCAACTTCTCATATCTGTTGTAAAAAGAGTATCTTCGTGTCGTTTGTTGAACACGATCAAAAAGTGATGTTAGCAGCCAATAATTTTGTAAACTCACCCGGTAAAGGCGCGGTAACAATAAAGACAAGTGAATGCAAAATAAAACTGATGGATGTGTTATATGTTCCATAATTACAAACAAACTTTTATTCAGTGTCCAAAGCATTGAGTTTTGGACATTCAATTTTGTTTAAATATGATATAGCTACAATTAAAACAAAAGACGATTCACTATTGTTAAAGGCAAAAATGTACAACAATTTGTTTATAGTAATCACTAATAAATGCGAATCATTATTTTGCACACAAAATGTAAATGCGATAAAATGGCATAATCGGTATGGCCATTTAAATTTTAAAAGTTCAAGAGAGCTTTCAAATAAGGATTTAGTTCATGGTTTTGATGTTAAAATTTCTTCTTCTGATATAAATTGTGACACATGTAATCAAACCAAAATAAGTGCATTGCCATTTCCGCAAAAAGCTGAACGAGTTACAAAAGATTTATTAGAACTTGTACATACGGACGTATGTGGTCCAATAAACGTACCGTCAGTTGGTGGTGCCCGTTATTTTGTGACATTTATAGACGATTATTTTATAAGAGTCTTTGTTTACTTCATTAAAACCAAAGACCAAGTACTAAAGAAATTCAAAATATTCAAGAGTTTAGTCGAGTGCCAAACAAAAAATAAAATAAAAGCATTACGTAGTGACAATGGTGGTGAATATTTAAATAAAGAATTTAACAAGTTTTTAAGTGACTCGGGTATCAAAAGACAATTAACTGTATTATATACACCACAATAAAATTGTGTTGCAGAAGGATCAAACAGAACAGTTTTGGAAATGGCTAGAAGCATGCTAGTACATGCGAATCTAGAGGAGCAGTTATGGGCCGAAGCGGTAGCTACGTATTTACGTAATCGGTCACCGTCTAATTCATTAGAAGATATAACGCCGTTCGAACAAATGGAGTGTTTGGAAATCACTAGTCAAGCATTTAAGAACATTCGGTTCCCGAGCGTTTGACTTAGATAAAATGCAACGCAACAAATTTCGTGCGAAAGGCAAAGAAAATGTGTTCGTCGAATATTCTTTAACAGCAAAAGCATATCGTCTTTACGATCGAGAACTATAACAAGTGATCGAAAGGCGTGATATCAAATTTGTAGAAGGTAGCTTCAATAAAGCAAGATATGTCGAAAACAACGTTGATTATAACACAATAATCATGAACATGAATAATTTGAGTCAAGCAGATGAACTGAGTCAAGACAACGAACAATCATCATCTAATCCTCAAGAGATCATAAGTAGGTCAAATAGCTGTCCATCTGAACATGACGTAAAATTAACGTTCGAAAATTCAAAAAGGCGTTGCGGTCCTGGTAGACCAGAAATAATTCGTACAGGTCAGGCAGGTAGGCCAAGAAAATTTTTTAATATAATAAATTACATGACTGGAAATGATGATATCGGAACCCCACAAACTCTTAAGAATGCATTGTCAAGCGAATATTCGCTTGAGTGGGAGATTTCAATGAAGAAAGAGTTTGATGCACTTATTTCAAATAAAACGTGGTCGTTAGTCGATCTTCCACCTGGATAAAAAGCCATAGGTTCCAGATGGGTTTATCGTATCAAACGAGATCAATATGGTAATATTGAAAGATTTAAGTCGAGGTTGGTTGCAAAAGGTTGCAGTCAGCAATTTAATGTTAATTACTGGGAAACTTTTTCGCCTGTTATACGTTATGAAACAATAAGAATGTTATTGGCGTTAGCTGTTGAGAAAGAGTTGTTTCTTCATTAGATCGATATATCAAATGCATATTTAAACAGTGATCTATCGGAAGAGGTATACATGCAGCAACCCGAAAATTTTATAGATAAAACATATTCTAAACGTGTTCTAAAGTTAAAAAGGCCATTTACGGCTTGAAGCAATCGGGCCGGGCATGGAATAATACGTTAGATGCCCTTTTAAAAGTCATTGCTTATACATAAAGTAAACTCAAAATGCTTATAATTATATAGCAGTCTATGTTGATAATCTAATAATCGCCTGCTCGAATAAAAATGATATTAATAGTATCAAGAGCAAAATAAAAGAAAAATTTGATGTACAAGATGTTGGTCCCCTGAGCCATTTTCTTGGTTGGGAAATATACAGAAATGATCATCAATACATCAAGAATCTTTTGGAGTTGTATAATATGAGCGTGTGTCACCCTGCCTCTACGCCTCTTAATCCGGGTTTTAAAATAACATGCAATAATGAAAATTGCACTAAAGTGAATGAGACTGAATATCAATCGCTAATAGGATCCCTAATATACCTTGCAATTTCCACAAGGCCGATTATCATGTATGCTGTTAGCACGTTGGCACAAAGGAATGTCGACTCGCATGCAGAACATGAAGCGGGTGCACGTCATGCTTAGCGATATCTATCAAGCACAGCTCATCTAAAGCTTCACTATTGCAAAAGCGGTGAATCAGTCCAAAGTTTCGTCGATGACGATTGGGCAGGTAACGATCGAGATAGAAAATCTTACACTGTCCATACATTTTTCTTAAGTGGTACTACGTTTGCCTGGGAGACCAAAAAGCAAAATGTTGTCGCATTAAGCAGTACAGAAGTCGAATACATTGCCATGTCAACGGCAGCAAAAGAAGTAATATATCTACGACGATTATTAAACGAAATCGGTTCGTGTCATGAAAATCCTGTTACAATTAATGGAGACAACCTCAGCGTAATGCAATTAGCAAAGAATCCAATCCTTCACAAGCGCACGAAGCACATTGATAACAAGTATTACCACATAAGAGAGGTTGTTGCACTTAATGAAATCAAATTAAAGTATATATCAACAAATGATAATGTAGCAGATATTTTTACAAAAAATTTACAGAAACAAAAACATGTTAAATTTCTTAGAATGCTTGGGTTAAAGTAATACTATGAAGTTTCATCAAATTCGATGGTTTTACGATCGTACATGTTGAAATATGCAAAATATAACAGTTTTGAGAAACTTACTTGAAGTCACAAATTCGATGATTTTACGATCGAACATGTTAAAATACACAAAATATAACAGTTTTGAGAAACTTACTTGAAGTCACAAATTCGATGATTTTACGATCAAACATGTTAAAAAATACAAAATATAACAGTTTTGAGAAACTTACTTGAAGTCACAAATTCGATGATTTTACGATCGAACATGTTAAAATACACAAAATATAACAGTTTTGAGAAACTTACTTGAAGTCACAAATTCGATGATTTTACGATCGAACATGTTAAAATACACAAAATATAACAGTTTTGAAAAACTTACTTGAAGTCACAAATTCGATGATTTTACGATCGAACATGTTAAAATACACAAAATATAACAGTTTTGAGAAACTTACTTGAAGTCACAAATTCGATGATTTTACGATCGAACATGTTAAAATACACAAAATATAACAGTTTTGAGAAACTTACTTGAAGTCACAAATTCGATGATTTTACGATCGAACATGTTAAAATACACAAAATATAACAGTTTTGAGAAACTTACTTGAAGTCACAAATTCGATGATTTTACGATCGAACATGTTAAAATACACAAAATATAACAGTTTTGAAAAACTTACTTGAAGTCACAAATTCGATGATTTTACGATCGAACATGTTAAAATACACAAAATATAACAGTTTTGAGAAACTTACTTGAAGTCACAAATTCGATGATTTTACGATCGAACATGTTAAAATACACAAAATATAACAGTTTTGAAAAACTTACTTGAAGTCACAAATTCGATGATTTTACGATCGAACATGTTAAAATACACAAAATATAACAGTTTTGAGAAACTTACTTGAGGTCACAAATTCGATGATTTTACGATCGAACATGTTTAAGTACACAAAATATAACAGTTTTGAGAAACTTACTTGAAGTCACAAATTCGATGATTTTACGATCGTTCATGTTAAAATATACACAATATAACAGTTTTGAAAAACTTACTTGAAGTCACAAATTCGATGATTTTACGATCGAACATGTTAAAA
>NW_024034090.1:0-6434 GCF_002237135.1 Teleopsis dalmanni | reverse complement strand
AAAACTTGTCCATAGCTGCCAATGCTTATTGTTGTAGCGATACCACATTAGTGCTTTATCTTCGAGCAGTATAGGCATTATCTTGGAAATTAGATTTATGACGATGCCATAGATGTCTGCAAGTTCTTCAATGTTTTCGTTAAAGCCCAACGGGTTCTTACTACCATTAAATTTAACACACCATTTCTCGACTTGTTCAACTGTCTGGAGATAAGAATACTGTCCCATGGTAAAAGAAAATGACGATGTTAACTGGTATCTGTTTCCACTGTCCCTGCTCGGGCGCCAATTGTAACGAACCTTTCTGGCCGAGGTGTTGCTCGCCGGATTCCAGGCCCAGTCCTACAATAAATTTATTTGATAAGAGCAGTGGAAAGTTGGCTATGGTAGGACGTACGACGTAGGTAGAGGTTTTATTACTCGAATCTAGGTTCCTCTATTTCTGTTGCTATTAACGAAATGTTGATTTCGTTATCAATAAGTAATAGAAATGTATATTTCTATTCTACGGGACTGCTAGCGAAATGTTACTTTATAAACAAGTAAATAATAGAAATGTATATTTCTATTCTACGGGGCTACTGCGAAATCTTGTCTTATAAACAAATAAATAATAGAAATGTATATTTCTATACTAGCGAAACGTTGTCTTATAAACAAGTAAATAATAGAAATGTATATTTCTATTCTACGGGGCTACTGCGAAATGTTGTCTTATAAACAAGTAAATAATAGAAATGTATATTTCTATACTAGCTAAACGTTGTCTTATAAACAAGTAAATAATAGAAATGTATATTTCTATTCTACGGGGCTACTAGTGAAATGTTGATTTCTTTAGCCGCGGATTTGGTATGGGTGATAATATTCATGTGTAAATACCACCTTACCGATTATTCTATTAACGAAAATTTGATTTCGTTATGAACAAATAAGTAACAGAAATGTATATTTCTCTTACTACTAACGAAATGTTAATTTCGTTATTAAAATTTATTGTAATAGAAATGTGTATTTCTATTATATAAAAAAAAATGGGAATCGAGATGTAAATTTCGATTCTTGATGTTTCAGCACATATGTTTTGAAGCGAATTTTCTTTAGCTCGATACCTTAATGTCTTTCTTGTGCTTTTGCTTCGCCTTTTATATCCGCGAGGTGCGAAGCATACTGTAGTTTTGTTCTTGTAACTACAACGGTGTGTTGTTTACTAGTTTTTATTATTGTTCTGTTTTTATTTTGTATTAAATTTGGAGGTGGGTTTTAATATCATCTCCAATATCAATTTTGTTAGTGCTTTATTATATTTTGTGTTGTAAAATTTAAGAGCTATAAATTTTATGTTACACTTCTCCGATTTTTCCATAGAGTTGACGAACTCTGATTACCTCGTCGAATGATTCCTTGTTCGTTTCCTTGGATTTTTGAAGATTTTAAAGAACTTGTCTTGGACTACATTCATGGCTATACTACCAGAATTCTGAATTCCAAGACACCATTTTCTAATTTGATTCGGAGCGCTGTTTACTTTGTCATTCTGGTGCATACAATCAAGTTTTCTTGGATGTGGCTGTGATAGCTGTTCTGGTGGGCTGATGCGTTTTTCCAAAACCTTTTCTGTACGAGTTTCTGATAGTTGGTGTTTCGTCAACCACCTTAACTTGTCTGGTAATGGTTTCCATACTCATATCATATTCTTGTCCTTGTTGCGCTGGAGTATCTTGTTTCTGCGAACGTAGTATTAGCGAAGTCTCTGCTAGTGTTTGTCCTTGAGGTACGGGAAGTGATGAGGTTGCCACTAATTTAGTCGAGAGTATAATCGGTTGTTCTACGCGCAACTGTGGATCTCGTTGTGGTTCTATGTCTTGTACTTGCAATTGTAATTTTACTTGATCTTGCGTATTGTAAATCCGATTAACAACTTGCAGACTTTCTTTGCGTTGCAGATCTTGCTGATATTGTACTTCATGTGCTTGGGCATGAATCCTTTCTTTTGATTGAGAATATTGAGGATGTTGCTCTGGATAAATCTGACCTTGTGTGCTTTGCATTGATGTGCTTGATTTGGAATGTGACTCGATATTTAGACTGCGGGGATCATTTAATGGGTTTCTGTAACGGGATCACTTGTGAATACTCGACTACTGTGAGCCTGATGAGCGCTTCTTCTTGACCATCGCTTCGACATGTTTTAACCTGCTCTGTGCCAAGTGCTTCGAATACATCGGTTAGTAAAATTAGTTCTTCTAAAGTCTCGAAATCTTGACGTTTGATATACTTTTGGCAGTTAGTGACCATGTTGTGATATATTCGTTCTAGTTGCGAATTTTGATCCATGCCAGCATGTCGCATCAGATCTTTAATGATAATTAAATAACCCTTAAAGCTTTTTGGTGGCCTTTGACGTCGAGATCCTATTTCATCTGCTAATTTTTCATAATATCTAGGTGGCAAAAAGAAATTTAGGAAATCGGCCTTAAAACTTGTCCATAGCTGCCAATGCTTATTGTTGTAGCGATACCACATTAGTGCTTTATCTTCGAGCAGTATAGGCATTATCTTGGAAACTAGATTTATGACGATGCCATAGACGTCTGCAAGTTCTTCAATGTTTTCGTTAAAGCCCAACGGGTTCTTACTACCATTAAATTTAACACACCATTTCTCGACTTGTTCAACTGTCTGGAGATAAGAATACTGTCCCATGGTAAAAGAAAATGACGATGTTAACTGGTATCTGTTTCCACTGTCCCTGCTCGGGCGCCAATTGTAACGAACCTTCCTGGCCGAGGTGTTGCTCGCCGGATTCCAGGCCCAGTTCTACAATAAATTTATTTGATAAGAGCAGTGAAAAGTTGGCTATGGTAGGACGTACGACGTAGGTAGAGGTTTTATTACTCGAATCTAGGTTCCTCTATTTCTGTTGCTATTAACGAAATGTTGATTTCGTTATCAATAAGTAATAGAAATGTATATTTCTATTCTACGGGACTGCTAGCGAAATGTTACTTTATAAACAAGTAAATAATAGAAATGTAAACAAGTAAATAATAAAAATGTATATTTCTATTCTACGGGGCTACTGCGAAATCTTGTCTTATAAACAAATAAATAATAGAAATGTATATTTCTATTCTACGGGGCTACTGCGAAATGTTGTCTTATAAACAAGTAAATAATAGAAATGTATATTTCTATACTAGCTAAACGTTGTCTTATAAACAAGTAAATAATAGAAATGTATATTTCTATTCTACGGGGCTACTAGTGAAATGTTGATTTCTTTAGCCGCGGATTTGGTATGGGTGATAATATTCATGTGTAAATACCACCTTACCGATTATTCTATTAACGAAAATTTGATTTCGTTATGAACAAATAAGTAACAGAAATGTATATTTCTCTTACTACTAACGAAATGTTAATTTCGTTATTAAAAGTTATTGTAATAGAAATGTGTATTCCTATTATATAAAAAAAAATGGGAATCGAGATGTAAATTTCGATTCTTGATGTTTCAGCACATATGTTTTGAAGCGACTTCTCTTTAGCTCGATACCTCGCTGAATGTCTTTCCTGTGCTTTTGCTTCGCCTTTTATATCCGCGAGGTGCGAAGCATACTGTAGTTTTGTTCTTGTAACTACAACGGTGTGTTGTTTACAAGTTTTTATTATTGTCTGATGTTTTTATTTTGTATTAAATTTGGAGGTGGGTTTTAATACCATCTCCAATATCAATTTTGTTAGTGTTTTATTATATTTTGTGTTGTAAAATTTAAGAGCTATAAATTTTATGTTACACTTCTCCGATTTTTCCATAGAGTAGACGAACTCTGATTACCTCGTCGAATGATTCCTTGTTCGTTTCCTTGGATTTTTGAAGATTTTAAAGAACTTGTCTTGGACTACATTCATGGCTATGCTACCAGAATTCTGAATTCCAAGACACCATTCTCTAATTTGATTCGGAGCGCTGTTTACTTTGTCATTCTGGTGCATACAATCAAGTTTTCTTGGATGTGGCTGTGATAGCTGTTCTGGTGGGCTGATGCGTTTTTCCAAAACCTTTTCTGTACGAGTTTCTGATAGTTGATGCGATGATTGGCTAGTACTTGGTGTTTCGTCAACCACCTTAACTTGTCTGGTAATGATTTCCATACTCATATCATATTCTTGTACTTGTTGCGCTGGAGTATCTTGTTTCTGCGAACGTAGTATTAGCGAAGTCTCTGCTAGTGTTTGTCCTTGAGGTACGGGAAGTGATGAGGTTGCCACTAATTTAGTCGAGAGTATAATCGGTTGTTCTACGCGCAACTGTGGATCTCGTTGTGGTTCTATGTCTTGTACTTGCAATTGTAATTTTACTTGATCTTGCGTATTGTAAATCCGATTAACAACTTGCAGACTTTCTTTGCGTTGCAGATCTTGCTGATATTGTACTTCATGTGCTTGGGCATGAATCCTTTCTTTTGATTGAGAATATTGAGGATGTTGCTCTGGATAAATCTGACCTTGTGTGCTTTGCATTGATGTGCTTGATTTGGAATGTGACTCGATATTTAGACTGCGGGGATCATTTAAAGGGTTTCTGTAACGGGATCACTTGTGAATACTCGACTACTGTAAGCCTGATGAGCGCTTCTTCTTGACCATCGCTTCGACATGTTTTAACCTGTTCTGTGCCAAGTGCTTCGAATACATCGGTTAGTAAAATTAGTTCTTCTAAAGTCTCGAAATCTTGACGTTTGATATACTTTTGGCAGTTAGTGACCATGTTGTGATATATTCGTTCTAGTTGCGAATTTTGATCCATGCCAGCATGTCGCATCAGATCTTTAATGATAATTAAATAACCCTTAAAGCTTTCTGGTGGCCTTTGACGTCGAGATCCTATTTCATCTGCTAATTTTTCATAATATCTAGGTGGCAAAAAGAAATTTAGGAAATCGGCCTTAAAACTTGTCCATAGCTGCCAATGCTTATTGTTGTAGCGATACCACATTAGTGCTTTATCTTCGAGCAGTATAGGCATTATCTTGGAAACTAGATTTATGACGATGCCATAGATGTCTGCAAGTTCTTCAATGTTTTCGTTAAAGCCCAACGGGTTCTTACTACCATTAAATTTAACACACCATTTCTCGACTTGTTCAACTGTCTGGAGATAAGAATACTGTCCCATGGTAAAAGAAAATGACGATGTTAACTGGTATCTGTTTCCACTGTCCCTGCTCGGGCGCCAATTGTAACGAACCTTTCTGGGCGAGGTGTTGCTCGCCGGATTCCAGGTCCAGTCCTACAATAAATTTATTTGATAAGAGCAGTGAAAAGTTGGCTATGGTAGGACGTACGACGTAGGTAGAGGTTTTATTACTCGAATCTAGGTTCCTCTATTTCTGTTGCTATTAACGAAATGTTGATTTCGTTATCAATAAGTAATAGAAATGTATATTTCTATTCTATGGGACTGCTAGCGAAATGTTACTTTATAAACAAGTAAATAATAGAAATGTAAACAAGTAAATAATAGAAAAGTATATTTCTATTCTACGGGGCTACTGCGAAATGTTGTCTTATAAACAAGTAAATAATAGAAATGTATATTTCTATACTAGCTAAACGTTGTCTTATAAACAAGTAAATAATAGAAATGTATATTTCTATTCTACGGGGCTACTGCGAAATGTTGTCTTATAAACAAGTAAATAATAGAAATGTATATTTCTATACTAGCGAAATGTTGTCTTATAAACAAGTAAATAATAGAAATGTATATTTCTATTCTACGGGGCTACTGCGAATTGTTGTCTTATAAACAAGTAAATTATAGAAATGTATATTTCTATACTAGCGAAACGTTGTCTTATAAACAAGTAAATAATAGAAATGTATATTTCTATTCTACGGAGCTACTGCGAAATGTTGTCTTATAAATAAGTAAATAATAGAAATGTATATTTCTATACTAGCGAAACGTTGTCTTATAAACAAGTAAATAATAGAAATGTGTATTTCTATTCTACGGGGCTACTGCGAAATGTTGTCTTATAAACAAGTAAATAATAGAAATGTATATTTCTATACTAGCTAAACGTTGTCTTATAAACAAGTAAATAATAGAAATGTATATTTCTATTCTACGGGGCTACTGCGAAATGTTGTCTTATAAACAAGTAAATAATATAAATGTATATTTCTATTCTATAAACGTTGTCTTATAAACAAGTAAATAATAGAAATGTATATTTCTATTCTACGGGGCTACTGCGAATTGTTGTCTTATAAACAAGTAAATAATGGAAGTGTATATTTCTATACTAGCGAAACGTTGTCTTATAAACAAGTAAATAACAGAAATGTATATTTCTATTCTACGGGGCTACTGCGAAATGTTGTCTTATAAACAAGTAAATAATAGAAATGTATATTTCTAT
>NW_024034089.1:0-6434 GCF_002237135.1 Teleopsis dalmanni | reverse complement strand
TAGATCTTCTAACTGTTGTCGATTGGACAAATAAAACAAGGTACTAATTTTCCAACGCTCCAGAAAACATTACTCGGATGGATTGTATCTGGAAGATTCAAACATGCCGAAAGCCCCAATGCTAAAATTTGCAATCTAATAAGCTCAGATAAAGAAAAGTTGACAGATGACTGTTCCTTAAACTCTCTTGTGAAAAAATTCTGGTAATTGGAAGAAATTCCCAAGGAGCTCACTGTCAAAAAATACACAATAGAACAACAACACTGTGAGACCAAGTTTCTCAACACAATTTTACGCTTACCTTCAGGGAGGCTTAAGGTGCAGCTTCCTTTCAAGTCCAACCCCAACCTTCTAGGTCAGTCATATGAAACAGCAAAAAATCGTTTTCTCTCACTGGATCGCAGGTTGTCGAAAGACTGTATGCTTCAGAAGCTGTATATGGAGTTTATGGCAGAGTATCGTGACTTAGGTCACATGACATTAACTACAACTTTTCTTCGACACCTCATTACTATATACCGCATCAGTGTGTGTTGCGACCTCAGAGTACCTCGACAAAACTTCGCGTCGTGTTCGATGCTTCATGCCGAACATCTTCACAAGTGTCGTTGAACGACATTCTAATGGTTGGTCCAACGGTACAAGAAGAATTGTATTCAATCCTACTTCGCTTTCGTATGCACAAATACGCGATGACTGCTGACATTACAGAAATGTACCGTCAAATCGAAGTTGACGAGGCAGATCGCAATTTCCAGCTTATTCTCTGGAGGGAAAAACCTACGGATCAGATTAGCGTTTATAAACTGAACACAGTGACATATGGTACGTCACCTGCTCCTTTCTTGGCAACACGTTGCCTAAACTACTTAAGTGACCTGTACAAGAATTCTCATTCAGTTGGAGCAAGGGTTATCCGACATGACTTCTATGTCGATGACCTATTGACTGGTGCTGACAGTCTGAAAGAACTGGAAACAATTCGTACCCAATGTACTGAAATTCTTGATTCGGCTGGACTTAAATTAGCGAAATGGTTTTCAAACCATAAAACGTATGACTCGTCAGACTTCTTTCTAAATGTTAATAATACTGATTCCACAAAGGCGCTAGGTATACACTGGATTCCCCAGAATGATACGCTTAAGTTCCATGTAGACGAAAAGTTTCATGAATTGCGAGCAACAAAAAGAAACATACTATCAGTATCAGCTCGGCTCTTCGATCCCCTCGGACTAGTATGCCCAATAGTGACTAACGCAAAAATTTTATTGCAAGAACTTTGGCTTCAGAAGCTTGACTGGGATGAGTCAATTCCTATGCATCTCGATTCTAGCTGGCAAGCATTTAAAAGTAACCTGACTCAGATGGACTCTATTTCCATTCCGCGGTATGTTCATATTCATTCAAATATAAAATGCGATATTCACGGTTTCGCCGATGCGTCAATAAGAGCGTACGGCTGTTGCATCTACGTCCGAATCCATGATTCGAATGGGATTCATTCTGAGTTGTTAACTGCCAAATCTAAGGTTGCTTCTTTAAGCACAAAATCAGTACCCAGATTAGAGCTGTGTGCCGCTCATTTATTGGCTAAACTATGGTCTCGAATTCAGCCGTTGATTACTTGCGAAATCGGTGATGTTTATTTTTGGACGGACTCTGAAATTACACTTCATTGGATTAAAACTCACCCATCCACTTTAGCAACATTTGTAGCAAACAGAGTTGCAGAGATCCAAGAATGGACGAGCGAAGTTCTTTGGAGACACGTTCCATCAAAGCTAAATCCTGCAGACTTAGTCTCCAGAGGATGTAATGTAGATGAGTTGATTCACTCAATTTGGTTTCGTGGCCCATCATATTTGCTTTAAGATGCAACTAACTGGCCAAAAGATAGTCATTTTCCATTATCAATAGATGAAAAAAGTTTGGAGAAACGAAAGGTCAAGGTCGGACTTTTAGCAGTTGAAATTGAAACTAATGTCATTTCAAAACTAATCTGTAGCCAATCATCTTACCCAAGACTGCTGAGAATTTTCGCGTACATTCTACGTTTTATCACTAAGAAAAATGAGAGAGCCAACGCTCTTATTCCGACCACAAAGGAGCTTAATTGGGCATTCTTGAAAATCGTTGAATTCATTCAAAATCACGAATTCAGGGATGAGATCGAAAAAATGAAGAAGTCGCATAAATTGCCAGTTAGCATTCAGAAACTAACTCCGTTCATTCATACAGTCCAAGATGGTTCTCGAACATGCAATTTGCTTCGTGTAGGAGGTCGTCTACTAAACGCACCACTGTCTTATGATTCAAAATTTCCCTTGCTGTTACCTAAAAAATTGCATTTTGTCGAGATTTATTTACGATTTCTCCATACAACCAATTGTCATGCTGGTCCAAAAGCCTTAGAAGTGCTGCTTCGTGAAAAAATTTGGGTCATAAATTCAAGCAAGGCATGCAGTAAAACCGTAAGAGCATGCATACATTGTTTTCGACACAAACCTAAGCTGTTGACCTAAGTAATGGGAAACTTACCTGCAGATCAGTTAAAGGCACTACGACCCTTTTTAATTAGCGGTGTCGATTTTTGTGGGCCTGTATACACTACTTTGAAAATTCGTGGTCGACCACCAGTTAAAATGTATATCGCAGTGTTTGTTTGTTTCACGTCAAAGGCTATACATTTAGAACTTGTAACAGATCTGACAACTAACTGTTTTATTTTTTGTCTTAAAAGGTTTGCCGGAAGACGAGGACTATCAGAAAAAATCTATTGCGACAATGCGACAAATTTTGTAGGTGCCGATCGCAAGCTGAGAGAGCTGATAGAGGCGTTTCGAGAGCACAAGGACGATCTGGCATACTATGCTGCACAAAAGGGCATAGAGTTTGTCTTCATACCACCCAGGGCACCTCATTTCGGAGGATTATGGGAAGCGGCGGTAAAGTCGGCAAAACACCACATACAACGAACAACCAACAGTGCGCTCCTTACCAGCGAAGAACTGCAAACAGTGCTCATAGAGGTAGAAGCCCTGCTAAATTCTCGTCCACTCAGTCCATTGAGTCAAGACCCAAACGACAAAGAGGCGCTAACACCAGCACACCTGTTGATAGGAGGTACTCTTCACACGCTGCCGCAAGAATCCGCGCAAGGTGTCTCCGACAACAAATTGAGCACTTTGAAACGTTGGCGTCTGTTATGCGAGCTCAAACGGAGGTTTTGGCAGGCCTGGTCGAAAGATTACATCCTACAGCTGTAGCCCAAGAACAAGTGGGTGTTCGAGCAGCCGAATCTCGCAGTCGGCCCACTAGTCGTCGTCCAAGAAGACAACCTTCCCTCTCACCAGTGGAAGCTCGGAAGGGTGGAAGCCGTAATTACAGGTCGCGACAATAAGGTCAGGGTCGTTGACGTCAATACCAGCAACGGAATTCTGAGGCGTCCAGTTCACAAATTAGCGATGCTGCCGAAAAATTGAACACATAATCGTGCTTCAACGCGGCCGGTGTTGAATGTTTATATTTTTTTTCTATGTTTAATTTGCTTTCTTTTAAAAGTAGTTAAAATAACGCGCGTGCTGCTCATTTTTTTATGGTAAATATGCAACCCAATGTTGACTTTCGTCAACCTTGCACATATACGGTACTTCAAAATATAAAAACAATATTAATTTACAGTTTTTTGGCTTCACGATTGAACTAGCATTCTCGAACGCTCTCTTGCATTTCAAGTTCCAAATGCGTTTTATTTTTGATATTCTTTCTTTATATATTTTTATTTTATTACATTTCGAAGTGATTTTTTAAATTTCAATTTTTTAAATAAAGTGTGAATTAATTTCAATAAAATACAAACTGTTGTAATTTTTAGTTTTTTTTATAACTTCAACAAATACAAAAACTCTTGTATTTTTCACATGTACTCATACCATCAAAATATCAAACAAACAAAAAACAAGTATACATAGAGAATCGAAATGCTTTCAAAAACCAATACAAAATGAAAGTGATCTAATTTTTTGGTGCAACGCTTTGCTTTGCATTTTATGCAAAGACATTGCAGTGAAATTTTTATTTGCAAAGTGCAAAGTAAATTATGTTAAGTCTTTGGTGCAACGCTTTTCACTTTTACTTTGCAAAAAAAAGTCACTCATAAGTTTTGCAAAGTGAAAAGTGAAAAGTGTTGGTGCAACAGGGCCCTGATCTTATCACAGCGTATTGCTGAAGAGAAATCAAAAATTTATGTTGATGCGGCATAGCATTCGAAAAACAGCCAATTTTAATGAACCCACCTATTCCAATATATATTTAGATTTCAGTAAACCATTTATAATAACAAGAAATGCCTCTCACTATGGAAATTAATTTTATTTTTACTCTAGCGAGTTTTATAAAAAAGTCGACTTTATTATTTCATCGTTTCTTAAAAACTAAAGATACAGTTTAAAATTTTCTTATCCTAAGCCAATTGTATATATTAATTTGAAGTACTTAGCTACAATACAGTTTGTAGCTTAGCAAAACTACATGTTATTGTTTATAATAATAAGTAAAATTTATGGTGCTAAGCAATTTGTATATGAACTGATTTTGAGCCTTAAAGTCTCGATGCAGCTGTGTAAACAAAGAATATGCTGTATCAGCTATGTATTAATTGTAACGGGATTTTTAGATAAATTGTGTAGTGTATTGTGTAGTGTACATTTGAGGTACTTAACTTGTACTTGGTGCAGTTCTATGCAAAGGCGACATTGGTTAGCATGTCTTAAACAGACCGGTTATTAAGAAGGAACTTCTTGCAACACACTGAGGAAGAAAATACTTTAGACCGTATGTGAATGGCAAACATTTTCTCGATATACTGACCGCAGACCCTAAATTTCACATAGAAACCCGTCTTCAATAATGACTAGAATCCGTGTCAATCTGTTAGACTATGACTTTGAAATAAACAATAAGAAAGGAAAATAAACAGAAATGCTGATGCACTGTCTAGAATTAAAATAGATACTATTATTTCCAATCGCAAAATAAGCAATCCGGAAGATGATTTGTTTTCTTTGATTGGTTTATTTATTGAATCTCTCTGAATAGAAATTTTCAATAATTTTGCGAATTTTAAAATACTGACATACAGCTACAGCTATTGAACTAGGGTGTTCATATTTAACAATGATTTTCTTTTAAGGCGATTTAGTGCAATTGCGGAAAATAAGTGTGGAACATTAGGATTTGGATGCGACTTGAGTCACTCTCGGAATTTAGGTGTATATTGGTGAATAACTTATTCAACAGTTGGTAGATTTATGTCTTTGTGTAGGTTTTTATTTTTGACATACCGTGGAGCACATTTGTAGCGAACTATGCTTATTTACTATGTGAGTAAATAAGTATGCTGATATTTATTGTACCTTTATTGCATTCTTGCAATATGAGCCCCTACCGTCCGTTTGACGATAGTGTTTGGGCTGGCGTGTGAAGACGCCAATTCAGCAAATTCTCACAGTATGCTAATGCACACTGCTCCTCCAAATATGAACTTTGTATAAACATATTTTTAATGATTAAAGTCAGTCTTAAAACAGAACTCGGTTTTTAAATCACTACATGGCGACCGTGACAGGACGTTATAATAAATTATATTAAATTCATTGTGCACACATGATGACGAGTATGTGACTTCTAATCGCTAAAGCTATAGGTTATTCACGAGTTCGAGTAACGCGCTCGGTAACCGAGTAACGTATTAAAAGTGCAACGCAGCAACAACAAAATACATGTCTAGTAATGCGTTGCAATGTTACTACGTTAGTCAAGCATTTGCTTTGACTAACATTTGCGTTGCACTTTTACTCTTTTTTCAATGTTGCCATATTTCTTATACATAAGAAAAAATTTTACTCCGAAAATGTATTTATACTAAGCATTTCGTATGGGCAGCATTTAAAATTTATTTTGTTTTGTTGGTTTTGATTAATATTAAATATTTTGTTAAGTGAAGAGCAGGACATTTGGCAAAAGTAAGTTAATAAATTAAATATAATTTTTAAATTAAAATGATTTAATTTAGTGAATAATGTACAAACAAAAACACGGAAAAGAAAAAATCCAGTACGAAAATAATGGACAAATGAGGAAAATTTAAAAATATTAGAATATTTTCACCAGCAATCCATGATTGATTAGAAAAAAATCGATCTTTTTCTGTTAAAAGTATTGAGTTCGAGAAAACTTTAGCATCGTGAGTTAAGCCGGGATAACCAACAACAACATCTCTTATTCTTAATTTGTTATCACAAACAGCTTAAAGTTTAATGGAATAAATGTGATTTCTTGAAAAATATTTTTCATGATTAATTTGTGGGGCTTCTGCAATTTTTATTTCGGTGCCATCAATATAGCCAATGCAAAACGGTAATTCATTGTAC
>NW_024034088.1:0-6435 GCF_002237135.1 Teleopsis dalmanni | reverse complement strand
GTGGCTAGTGCTAGTGCTAGTGCTAGTGCTATTGCTAGTGCTAGTGCTAGTGCTAGTGCTAGTGCTAGTGCTAGTGCTAGTGCTAGTGCTAGTGCTAGTGCTAGTGCTAGTGCTAGTGCTAGTGCTAGTGCTAATAAATAGGCGCAATCAATAGATTGTTGTTTTATTAAATTTTATTCAATAAGGACAAGGAATATAAGCAAAGCTTCTTAATTAGTAATTTTACTTGAAAAGTTTTCTATCATTTAAGGTTTTCATTCACGCTGGCACTCGTACTCACACTTGCACTCGCACTCGCATGCATGCCTATTGTACATTTTATATGGAACTGAACAAATCTTGAGCTTACGTGCATTTCGTATACGACACGATTACAATTTCAAAATTAAAAATGATGCGAATATACGTATACAGCAGAAATTAGTTAAATAATTGCATTTTATATAAATAAATAATAGATATGTGATATAAAGAAAAATATTATTAGTAACAAAATAAAATAAAAAAAAATTAAAACCGCAAAAAAAAGGAAAAAAGTAAAAAAGTGTTGTGGAGCCAACAACACGCGGTGTTCCCAAGCGGTCCCCATCTAAGTACTAACCGCGCCCGACGCTGCTTAATTTCGGTGATCGGACGAGAACCGATGTATTCAACGTGGTATGGTCGTTGGCAAAGAAAGTGTTTCAAAAAATCTACATCTACCAGTATTTTAATCTTATTCTTATTCTTATTCTTATTCTTATTCTTATTCTTATACGTACTACTTACTACGTACTATATATTATATGGAAAATGGAAAATGGAAAATAGAAAATACTCTAAAGCTATTTTCAAAGCTATTTTATTTTATTTTTCATTTCAATTTAAATAAAATAAAATAGAAAAGTTTCTTTTTTCTTCTTCTCTAGTGAAGTTAATATGAACAGAATAGAAAAATTAAACTTAAACTGTTATTGAACATATCCGTGTTTGTATTTTACATGCTTAATTATGTAGTACTATTGCCTGTAATATTAACTTTTAACTTTTAACTTAATCTTTAAAGGAAGAATAAAAATTATTATACATACTTATATTTTTATAAAAAATTTAACATATGAATCGCTAGTGCTAGTGCTAGTGCTAGTGCTAGTGCTAGTGCTAGTGCTAGTGCTAGTGCTAGTGCTAGTGCTAGTGCTAGTGCTAGTGCTAATAAATAGGCGCAATCATTAGATTGTTGTTTTATTAAATTTTATTCAATAAGGACAAGGAATATAAGCAAAGCTTCTTAATTAGTATTTTTACTTGAAAAGTTTTCTATCATTTAAGGTTTTCATTCACGCTGGCACTCGTACTCACACTTGCACTCGCACTCGCATGCATGCCTATTGTACATTTTATATGGAACTGAACAAATCTTGTGCTTACGTGCATTTCGTATACGACACGATTACAATTTCAAAATTAAAAATGATGCGAGTATACGTATACAGCAGAAATTAGTTAAATAATTGCATTTTATATAAATAAATAATAGATATGTGATATAAAGAAAAATATTATTAGTAACAAAATAAAATAAAAAAAAATTAAAACCGCAAAAAAAAGGAAAAAAGTAAAAAAGTGTTGTGGAGCCAACAACACGCGGTGTTCCCAAGCGGTCCCCATCTAAGTACTAACCGCGCCCGACGCTGCTTAATTTCGGTGATCGGACGAGAACCGATGTATTCAACGTGGTATGGTCGTTGGCAAAGAAAGTGTTTCAAAAAATCTACATCTACCAGTATTTTAATCTTATTCTTATTCTTATTCTTATACGTACTACTTATCTACGTACTATATATTTTATGAAATGGAAAATGGAAAAAGAAAATACTCTAAAGCAATTTCAAAGCTATTTTTTTTATTTTCATTTCAATTTAAATAAATTAAATAGAAAAGTTTCTTTTTTCCTTCTTCTCTAGTGAAGTTAATATTAACAGAATAGGAAAATTAAACTAAAACTGTTATTGAACATATCCGTGTTTGTATTTTACATGCTTAATTATGTAGTACTATTGCCTGTAATATTAACTTCAATATTAACTTTAACTTTAACTTAATCTTTAAGGAAGAATAAAATTTTATACATACTTATATTTTTATTAAAAAATTTAACATATGAATGCTAGTGCTACTGCTAGTGCTAGTGCTAGTGCTACTGCTAGTGCTAGTGCTAGTGCTAGTGCTAGTGCTAGTGCTAGTGCTAGTGCTAGTGCTAGTGCTAGTGCTAGTGCTAGTGCTAGTGCTATTGCTAGTGCTAGTGCTAGTGCTAGTGCTAGTGCTAGTGCTAGTGCTAGTGCTAGTGCTAGTGCTAGTGCTAATAAATAGGCGCAATCAATAGATTGTTGTTTTATTAAATTTTATTCAATAAGGACAAGGAATATAAGCAAAGCTTCTTAATTAGTAATTTTACTTGAAAAGTTTTCTATCATTTAAGGTTTTCATTCACGCTGGCACTCGTACTCACACTTGCACTCGCACTCGCATGCATGCCTATTGTACATTTTATATGGAACTGAACAAATCTTGAGCTTACGTGCATTTCGTATACGACACGATTACAATTTCAAAATTAAAAATGATGCGAATATACGTATACAGCAGAAATTAGTTAAATAATTGCATTTTATATAAATAAATAATAGATATGTGATATAAAGAAAAATATTATTAGTAACAAAATAAAATAAAAAAAAATTAAAACCGCAAAAAAAAGGAAAAAAGTGTTGTGGAGCCAACAACACGCGGTGTTCCCAAGCGGTCCCCCATCTAAGTACTAACCGCGCCCGACGCTGCTTAATTTCGGTGATCGGACGAGAACCGATGTATTCAACGTGGTATGGTCGTTGGCAAAGAAAGCGTTTCAAAAAATCTACATCTACCAGTATTTTAATCTTATTCTTATTCTTATTCTTATTCTTATTCTTATTCTTATACGTACTAGTTACTACGTACTATATATAATATGGAAAATGGAAAATGGAAAATAGAAAATACTCTAAAGCTATTTCCAAAGCTATTTTATTTTATTTTTCATTTCAATTTAAATAAAATAAAATAGAAAAGTTTCTTTTTTCTTCTTCTCTAGTGAAGTTAATATGAACAGAATAGAAAAATTAAACTAAAACTGTTATTGAACATATCCGTGTTTGTATTTTACATGCTTAATTATGTAGTACTATTGCCTGTAATATTAACTTCAATATTAACTTTAACTTTAATTTTATCTTTAAGGAAGAATAAAATTATTATATATACTTATATTTTTATTAAAAAATTTAACATATGAATGCTAGTGCTACTGCTAGTGCTAGTGCTAGTGCTGGTGCTAGTGCTAATAAATAGGCGCAATCAATAGATTGTTGTTTTATTAAATTTTATACAATGAAGACAAGGAATATAAGCAAAGCTTCTTAAATAGTAATTTTACTTGAAAAGTTTTCTAACATTTAAGGTTTTCATTTACGCTGGCACTCGTACTCACACTTGCACTCGCACTCACACTCGCATACATGCCTATTGTACATTTTATATGGAACTGAACAAAACTTGTGCTTACGGTGCATTGCGTATACGACACGATTACGATTTTCAAAATTCAAAATTCAAAATTCAAAATTAAAAATGATGCGAGTACACGTATACAGCAGAAATTAGTTAAATAATTGCGTTTTACATAAATAAATAATAGATAGGTGTATAAAAAAAAATATTATTATTTACAAAATAATATAAAAAAAATTAAAACCGGAAAAAAAAGGAAAAAAGTAAAAAAGTAAAAAAGTGTTGTGAAGCCAACAACACGCGGTGTTCCCAAGCGGTCCCCCATCTAAGTACTAACCGCGCCCGACGCTGCTTAATTTCAGTGAGCGGACGAAAACCGATGTATTCAACGTGGTATGATCGTTGGCAAGAAAGTGTTTCAAAAAATCTACATCTACCAGTATTTTAATCTTATTCTTATTCGTATTCTTATACGTACTACTTACTACGTACTATATATAATATGGAAAATGGAAAATAGAAAATAGAAAATAGAAAATACTCTAAAGCTATTTCCAAAGCTATTTATTTTATTTTTCATTTCAATTTAAATAAAATAAAATAGAAAAGTTTCTTTTTTCTTCTTCTCTAGTGAAGTTAATATGAACAGAAATAGAAAAATTAAACTAAAACTGTTATTGAAACATATCCGTGTTTGTATTTTACATGCTTAATTATGTAGTACTATTGCCTGTAATATTAACTTCAATATTAACTTTAACTTTAATTTTATCTTTAAGGAAGAATAAAATTATTATATATACTTATATTTTTATTAAAAAATTTAACATATGAATGCTAGTGCTAGTGCTAGTGCTAGTGCTAGTGCTAGTGCTAATAAATAGGCGCAATCAATAGATTGTTGTTTTATTAAATTTTATTCAATAAAGACAAGGAATATAAGCAAAGCTTCTTAATTAGTAATTTTACTTGAAAAGTTTTCTATCATTTAAGGTTTTCATTCACGCTGGCACTCGTACTCACACTTGGACTCGCACTCGCATGCATGCCTATTGTACATTTTATATGGAACTGAACAAAACTTGTGCTTACGGTGCATTGCGTATACGACACGATTACAATTTCAAAATTAAAAATGATGCGAATATACGTATACAGCAGAAATTAGTTAAATAATTGCATTTTATATAAATAAATAATAGATATGTGATATAAAGAAAAATATTATTAGTAACAAAATAAAATAAAAAAAAATTAAAACCGCAAAAAAAAGGAAAAAAGTAAAAAAGTGTTGTGATGCCAACAACACGCGGTGTTCCCAAGCGGTCCCCATCTAAGTACTAACCGCGCCCGACGCTGCTTAATTTCGGTGATCGGACGAGAACCGATGTATTCAACGTGGTATGGTCGCTGGCGAAGAAAGTGTTTCAAAAAATCTACATCTACCAGTATTTTAATCTTATTCTTATTCTTATTCTTATACGTACTACTTACTACGTACTATATATTATATGAAAAATGGAAAATGGAAAATAGAAAATACTCTAAAGCAATTTCCAAAGCTATTTTATTTAATTTTTATTTCAATTTAAATAAAATAAAATAGAAAAGTTTCTTTTTTCTTCTTCTCTAGTGAAGTTAATATGAACAGAATAGGAAAATTAAACTAAAACTGTTATTGAACATATCCGTGTTTGTATTTTACATGCTTAATTATGTAGTACTATTGCCTGTAATATTAACTTCAATATTAACTTTAACTTTAACTTAATCTTTAAGGAAGAATAAAATTTTATACATACTTATATTTTTATTAAAAAATTTAACATATGAATGCTAGTGCTACTGCTAGTGCTAGTGCTAGTGCTACTGCTAGTGCTAGTGCTAGTGCTAGTGCTAGTGCTAGTGCTAGTGCTAGTGCTAGTGCTAGTGCTAGTGCTAGTGCTAGTGCTAGTGCTATTGCTAGTGCTAGTGCTAGTGCTAATAAATAGGCGCAATCAATAGATTGTTGTTTTATTAAATTTTATTCAATAAGGACAAGGAATATAAGCAAAGCTTCTTAATTAGTAATTTTACTTGAAAAGTTTTCTATCATTTAAGGTTTTCATTCACGCTGGCACTCGTACTCACACTTGCACTCGCACTCGCATGCATGCCTATTGTACATTTTATATGGAACTGAACAAATCTTGAGCTTACGTGCATTTCGTATACGACACGATTACAATTTCAAAATTAAAAATGATGCGAATATACGTATACAGCAGAAATTAGTTAAATAATTGCATTTTATATAAATAAATAATAGATATGTGATATAAAGAAAAATATTATTAGTAACAAAATAAAATAAAAAAAAATTAAAACCGCAAAAAAAAGGAAAAAAGTAAAAAAGTGTTGTGGAGCCAACAACACGCGGTGTTCCCAAGCGGTCCCCCATCTAAGTACTAACCGCGACCGACGCTGCTTAATTTCGGTGATCGGACGAGAACCGATGTATTCAACGTGGTATGGTCGTTGGCAAAGAAAGTGTTTCAAAAAATCTACATCTACCAGTATTTTAATCTTATTCTTATTCTTATTCTTATTCTTATTCTTATTCGTACTAGTTACTACGTACTATATATAATATGGAAAATGGAAAATGGAAAATAGAAAATACTCTAAAGCTATTTTCAAAGCTATTTTATTTTATTTTTCATTTCAATTTAAATAAAATAGAAAAGTTTCTTTTTTCTTCTTCTCTAGTGAAGTTAATATGAACAGAATAGAAAAATTAAACTAAAACTGTTATTGAACATATCCGTGTTTGTATTTTACATGCTTAATTATGTAGTACTATTGCCTGTAACATTAACTTTAACTTTAACTTAATCTTTAAGGAAGAATAAAATTATTATACATACTTAT
>NW_024034087.1:0-6436 GCF_002237135.1 Teleopsis dalmanni | reverse complement strand
ACCTATTTTAGTATAACAAAATCTTTCTAGAAATAACATTCACTATCTTATAGTTCATGCATTATCGTATTCAGTTGCCTTCACCTACTCGATGCGGTGGTTAAGAGGAATATTCTCCTTCTGTGATAATGTAATCTATATATCTATATAAACACTTCCAAAAGTGTTTGGACTTCTGCTTAAAAAGTATCCGGATTTTGTTGTTTGTTAACTAATCCTCAAGTAATAGACCTTTTTCAAAAATTTTTGTTTGTTATGTTGGTACACTCTTTTTTGACATATGGTACAAATTTGAGCGCCATCTGTCAATTAGTTTGTTTACAGCAGCTGTTAATGTGAGACTACCTCAAGTGCATTTAGCGATTATTACTATGGAAAATTCGTGTTGTACGCGATGTTTTGACCAAACACGGCACCACTATCATCGCTCAGGCACCATTTTCGCCAGATCTGGATTCGACCAACTTTTTCCTGTTCCCGAAACTCAAATTGCCCTTTCGTGGTAAGCCTTTTGAGTCGATTGAATCGGTAAAAAAGAATTCGTCGAAGGAACTAAAAGCCATACCGTCACGGGCTTACGAAAAGTTTATGGAAGATTGGGTTAAGCGTTGGCATATGTGTAGCGCTTCAGAAGGAGCATATTTTAAAGGAGATAAAATAAATTTGGTATAAAATTTAAATTTGTGTTTTATTTACAAAATTCGAGTACTTTTTGAGCTGGAGGTATCCTTTGGCATAATAATAGTTAAGCCACCGTTTACTTATGTGTTAATAAGATTATAATATATTATAATATTATAATAAGATTAATAAGAAATTAAAAGTAACGATTTTCAATAATTTAAATAATTTCATACTACTATAATAAAAGTACTATAGAATTGTCCAAATATAATTTTAACAACTGAATCGGTCCATTCGATTAAAGTAACTAACCTCCAATAAAACAACTTCACCTATTTCGTTTTGATTAACTTGAAACTTTAATGACAAAACTAAAACTCAATAAAAAAGAAAACATAAACTGAAATCGAATACTTTATTTTCTTACAAATTATATATCACATCACACAAAACTAGACAAAAGCTAGGACATACACACGAACAGACCCGTCACCTGGCACCGAACCTTAAATGAAATTGAACCAATTTACATATGTCAGAAATGCACAGAATCAACATAAATTAAGCACCGAACAGAATGGGCTTTGCGGAAAAATAAAAGAATATCGAAAATCAGAAAAAAACTAAACGAGTGCAAAATGTTAAGAAATCCTGCAGCATCAATGCCAGCATCAGTACCAGCATATCAGCATACCAGCGCTAGTGCCAGTGCCAGTGCCAGTGCCAGAGCAAACAAACAAATCTTCAATTAACTTTTAGTAAAATTGGAAACCCAAGTACACTGACATTAAACAAGTTGTAATTCGATACTTAATTGACACATTGAACATAAATTCGCAATTGTGGAACAAGAATTGAACTGAACTACAAAACGAAATGCAGAACCAGTACGAATTCTGCAATTCGTTGACTTACCCGAGGGGACACAACTGCCAATACAATTCGAGGAATGGACGTTTAAACAGGAAAACCTTAGCAGCAACAGCAGCAAAAGCAGAAAAAGAAGTCCATAAACGCACGAGTAAAGACACGAGTGGGCAGAATAGTAATTGGAACAGAATGAGCACGGAGCACATTTTTTAGGAATCGTAAGACTCACTCATCGAAGAGTAAAATATATGAAATATTTCATATACGAAAATATATGAGAATATTTAATATATATAGATAGTAGTATAAATATTCTTCTTCACATAATATTTCAGATATATATTGTATATAATTAAAGTTATTTTGAAATTTTATGTGAAAGACAAAATGCAATAGATCAACCAAATGCAACTGAACCATCTTTAACAATTAAAAAAATTTAATATTAATTCGATAACCACATAAGACTAGTAATATATTAAAATTAAAAAATAAAATTGTTTTGCTTTAGTAGTTAGTAGTGGATTTGTCTTTAATACCTTGTTATCCTAGTCACTAACCAAATACTTTGAAACTCTTAGAATCTCTCTATAGACTTGCTAATATTCCAAATATATTTAGAAATTTTAAACAAAACGCACTTGATACTATCAACTGGCGACAGCAACCTATTTATAGGGCGGTAGGTGCAGGCTACCATGAAAGAGATACGTCTGTAAAGACCAACTAAGTGTTATTATTGAAAAAAAGGGATCGTGCACTGCGACCTAAAACATCTATTGTGCCCCTTAGCTGGATTAGAGTGTTTCTCGAAGTCTGATTTCTTTAATGAAAGACAGTATAGAGCCTATCTTTCCTAGTCTTGGATCGTTATGATCCATGAAACACCCTCTTAGATGTTTCTTCCGCTTGTGCATCAATGCCGGGCACTCCCCAACCACATGGTATGCAGTATCTGTCTCTTCTCTGCAGTATCTGCAGTCTGAACTAAGTAAGTTGGTTCAAATAATTCATATTTTATTAATAATACTTTAGATTTAGACATTTTGATGTCAATCCATGCTACTCAATAATAACAATATTTAATATACTCCATTCCTGACAATAATAGCGACTTTACATATATTTGTTTTCTATGATTAAGGCTGTATGGCTTTCGAGCACATAAATAACCGAAATGTTGTTACTTTATAAAAACATTAAATAGGATATTGTAGGATATTGTGGTGGCTGCATCAAATCTAAAAATAACTTCCAGCCTCTTGCGCAAATATTGACGCCTTATCCAATCGCTCCCCTGAGGGTGCGAGCATAACCTTCTGCTCCTTGTAATTTTGTGTGATTATTTCTTTTAACGCCTTGAATATGTTTTATGGGTACGATTTTCTTTCACTTCTGATTGTTACTTTGTTGCTGCTGCCAGCAATGAAATATATTTACGAGGCCAACAAACTTTCGCACCTTACTGAAACTGTCATAGATACTTTTCCACTTTGCCACTTTTATCGTTTTTATCGCTTCTATAGTATTTGTGATTTTTTTTGCCATTTATTCCCAACAATATTTTACCGAAGTTTACAATTTTGTATTTTGGTAAATAGTTTGAAATTGGTTATGTATGATTGTCTGTACATAAAAAATATCCTTTTCTTGAATAGCCATTTTTTTGGGAAACCGTAAATTGGTTTGTTGACTTCTGGTAAAATGTATCAAATTACAAATGAATTTTTTTTTAAATTCGTAAACATAAAACCAATTATTTTTATTATGTTTTATATAAAAACTGTAATTGCTTTCAGTACCATTACAGTACCTATCGATTACAAGTATACGTCTATGAAGAGTATAGAATTAGAAGTTTTAATGGCGTTAGGCATTTGATGACATAAGTATTAACCAATTATTTAAAGGTAAATTTAGTAAATATAATGATATGAAACTTTAATTTTTTTAAATGTACTTAAAAATACTGAAAACTATTATCACTATAGCTTATCTTAATAAAGTTTATTTAATCTATAGACTTCTGAAATGCTTTCAAAGAATTCGTACATACTTTTCACATATCCTTATCTGTTCAGAATTCGTATTTCTTACATATGACTGCGAGGTATGTAAGCACAAGGTTCAAGACTGGAAGCAACTCTTCCTCTTTGAATGATGTAAGAACTTTTGAAGATCGAAGATGGCACCTTTCGTATTTGCTGAAGTTAACAACGCATAAGATAGCTTAACTCTTTAATTCACTTGATAATATGCTTCAGAATCAGAAGAAAATCGGTGGGTAAATACAATAAAAGCCGACTGAATCGTTATGAACATACGATATAACGATATCAAATACATTAATCGTATTAATTGCTGGAGAAGGGGATATCATTGGCCCGATACAATAAAATCGGATTTAAACATCATAAACATCTGATATAATGATATCAAACACATTAACCGTATTTGTTGGGAAACACAGTGAAGTTATGTGTGACGTGAAGTTATGATAATTAACTAAAAACTTCTCGAAATACTGAATTAGGGAGCTCCTTCTATTGCCTGATATAAGAAACTCTTTAACATGAGACATTTTGGCTATATATTTTCTATTAGGTTGGTGTTAATTATTAGCACAAAAGTTCATAAGGAGTCCAGATCCTTCTCATTTTCTATTCTCTTGTATTATATTTTTTATATAACATATTATCTAATACGCATATATTATAATCTGCATACAACATTTTCATTTCTTTAAGTAGAGTCCTACCGAAAAGATTTATTCCATCCTCATTTAAAAGCCTAGAAATGCATTTTCAACTGGATTAATTATTTGAAAATTTGCTTTATATGTAACAACCTCTCTACTATGAATTTTGCAAGTATATTTATTTGCACTTTAAAACAATTATTTCATTTTACAAAGTTAATATTGTGTATATAATTTAAAATTATCATTATCAAGTTGCTTATTTGTAGTGTGTATTGTAGTACCTATTCATTAATATGTGTAAACATAGTGGCAATTTACTTAAACAATTATTTAACCACAATGGCATAAATCATCATAATTGTCAAATATCACACTTGTGTGAAGTAATAATAATGAGCACAGCAATTTTAATTGACAGCTTGAGAAGGGTTTAACAGCAAAGTAAATGACAAGACTTCCGCTTAAGGAGACACTATCCACACACCGTAGGTACACAATCCAAGCAATCATGTACACATTGTTCGTTTAATAAAACTGATTACACCAGAGAGTTACGGACATGTAAGTGCCTTACGAATCAGTCAGTATTTAATTATATTTTTTTCAACTTTTGTACTTTGCTTTGGCATGTAAAAAGCATCCAATATGATGACAATTATCGTCTGGCACATCCGCACATTGTAATCGAATGGCCAATAGGAAGTTTAGTTAATTGTAGGTGTTATCGAAGGTCTAAAAATTTAATTACCTCCAAATAAAAATCCAAAAAAAGTTATTTCAATAACGACAAATAAACTAAAAGAGCAGCGTGAATCGCTAGAGGAAGTCAGCGTTTTGTTAAGCCGCGGGGTGTGCTAATCTACTCGATAAGCTGTTTAAATTAAGCTGCCTTAGACACGTGGGCGAACACGCAGTAACAGCTTTCGAGCCTAAATTCACCGTTCATTCGAGTGTGATAGTGTGATAAGTTTTAAGTACTTCTTAGGAAAATCGATCGGGCACAAAAATTTGTCAGCGATAAGCTCAACTGGGAGTGTGTCTGCCTGCGAAGCGTCAATTACAAGCACTTACGGTCCGGATATGAGTGATTAGCTACGAGCTTTGTCAGCGTTTGCTGCTGAAAGAGTTCCCGGTTAAAATGTCTTAATTAAGTTCAAAAAGTCACTTAATTTGAATTGGATTAAGCAAGGTAGGGCATTTTTCCAATCTCAACTTTGTTATCAGCAATTAAAATAAGCAATCACTTAAATATGAGTACATAAAGAGCAAGATTGGCTCATATAATTAAGTTATTATTATTACTTTTCAATATAAATTTATTACATATACATTGTGACCGAAAGGTTTTCGGAAATTCTCATGTAAAATTCGCGCGCTGTATATTTTTCGATATTTTAAGTTTATGTAGTTTGGCAGCACTGTCCTTAATTACTATGCCAAAAATGAGCGCGATCTGTCAGACAGGTCGTTTACGGCAGCTGTTGAAACCAGTTCACCTCAGTAGTGCGTTGCGAAAAAAACAATGGAAAAAAATATTGAACAAAGAGTTTGCATCAAATTTTGTGTTTCGAACGAATTTTCGTGTGCAGAATCGTTGCGAATGCTACAAAAGGCTTATGGGGAATCAGTTTTATCGAAAACTCAAGTTTATGAGTGGTACAAAGCCTTTCAGGACGGTCGTACGACCGTCGAAGACATGCCGCGTTCTGGACGACCTTCGGCCTCTACCACCGACGAAAACATTGAAAAGGCAAAGGAAATCGTGTTCCAAAATCCTCATGTGAGTGTTAGAGAGATAGCACGAGAGCTAGGCATCGGTCGTGAGAGCTATCCGCCGTAAACGGCCTCAATTGTGGAAGGATAATTCATGGATTTTTCATGACGATAATGCTCCCTCGCACCGAGCCAACATTATCAACGATTTTAAGGCCAAAAATTCAATAAATACCATCGAACAGCCACCGTATTCACCTGATCTTGCACCGTGTGACTTTTTCCTGTTTCCCAAACTCAAATTACCACTCAGAGGAACGCGTTTTGAATCCATATAAGACGTAAAACAGAATTCGCAGAGGGAACTCAAAGCCATACCGGAAAGCGCCTATAAAAAATGTTTTGATGATTGGAAGAAACGTTGGCATTTGTGTATCGCTTCTAATGGAGCATATTTTGAAGGAGATAAAATAAATATTGATGAAGATTAAGAATTTTGCGTTTTATTTAAAATTTCCGGAAACGTTT
>NW_024034086.1:0-6438 GCF_002237135.1 Teleopsis dalmanni | reverse complement strand
TTTATAAACAAACCATTTGAAGTTAATGTCTGAGTACATATATTTTTACTAATTATATGTTTTAAAGTGTGTTTTCCTTAAAAATTATTTGCGATTTATATTCAACTCTTAAAACTATATTTAATACATTAGAAAGCTAAAAAGAAAACAAAAAAAAAATACCGGCACGTTAACTTCACATTGATTGTTAATAAAGAATAAATTAACAGGTTAAAATAACAGATTGAATAATTACTAAAATAACATCCAAGTGGTCGTATGTCTTTTGACAATAAAAAAATTTCCACACCGTACAATGATTAAATTCTTGGGTACAAAAAGATTTCAATTCAATGGAAAATTATATCGAAATTGTAAATATTATAATGGGATCTGCTTATCAAAAAAAAAAAAAAAAAAGTTTAATAATTGAGTTTTTTTTTTGTTTTAAAAAGTATGATCGTGATTATGAGCAAAAATGATGAGTGATCCACTAGCAAAGCAACAAAAACTGAATACATATGAAATGCAACTTTTGCATTGAATTCCGGAGCTTTTAAGAAACAATCAATAAAATTATACGCGTAAATTCATTACTATAAAATTGCATAAATATTGGATAACTTGTACTCAAGTTAATGCAGATTACACAAACAAAAAAAAAACAACTCACTTTTACTGTAACTTTTGTACCATAAGGTTAAAAATTCTTAACTCATTTCTACATTCCATTAAATATTAAAGCGAACAATATGTAATACACTGTGGTTTGTTATGGCTACTAACGTTTCAACCGAATGAGAATTGTAAATTTTAATATCACCCGGCACTTAAGTTAGTTTTAGTAGATATAATTTTTCATTGCTAATAATGATTAAAATTTAAATATAAACAATGTATGTACGATATGGTGTTTCTTGACAGTTCATTTTTCTGTTTGAACTGAGTGTTTCTTTCATATTTGAAGCAAGATATTAAACGACTGTCCATGGCACTGTGTCCATTATTGAACTATTTATCTTACCCTCTTGTAAGTTAACCAGAAGAATTTCTTTCAGTTTGCTTTATTCAGAAAGTTTCAATCTTTTCTCGATCGTGTTTGACCACTCTGATTCCCCATGGATAATTTACTGAAGAAATTGTTTGCTTTAGTATATACAGAGCTATGGCATCTTCAAGAATATGTAGGAATTTACTTACATTTTCTTTATTTAAGCTAGAATTCATAATTTTCCGAACTTTTTTGCATTTAGCTTGACAAGGCAATGACCATTTTATTGTCTTATCATTGTTTTTAACAGGATTTTTTTTTTTGTCCTATTGATTTTGGAGAGAGCTGGTATGCGGGATTCCGTCTCTTTCAACCATTTTGTGGTTGATTTTGTTTTGCTTTTATGTTGATTGTTTGGCTTTGAAGTTGCCTCTTATATAATTCGTTTTCAACTTCGTAAGCTTCGGGTTTTGTTAAGACTGACTGTTTACTAGCAATGCGAGAGTTTGTTTAGGTCAAGCCTTAAACTTAGTGGCGGCCAGACTGTCGAATTGGTTTGTGTTGCTTTTAATAGTAGATAACTACTGTGAAGGTTTATAACGAAAATTTTAATTTGAAATACCAAACCTATTGCTTTTATACTGATGAATATTCTATTTCATAGGCTGTATATTCCCGAACTCAAGTCCTGTTCATTTTTGAAGATATCTGTATATCATATAAGCAATAAACAAAGTTCACTGACTAATGGTTTTTATTAGTTCAATCACTAATTTTTAAATTTCTTAAGTGAATTTTAATTTACTATGTTAGTATGTTACTATGTTATATATCAGTAATGTAATTTGTTCAGTTATTTCTTAGTCAATATTATATTTAATAATAAATTATATTACCACTAAATTAAAAACCACTAAATATACATTATAAAAATTTTTTATCCTATAATCAGAAATCTATCTCTAAATAAAAATTTTCTTTTTCTCAAATTTTAAATTTCAATTAAATACTCACTGTAAACAATATTACTGATACCAGAGTATTAGAAGTAAAAATAAATTATTTCATTTATAAACCAAAATAGTTACATTGACAAAAGAACACAGTATAAAACTATTATCCATAAAAATAATAATAAAATCTTAATATCTGCAAACTTGTCAAATTGAATAATATCCGTTCAGCAAAAAAAAAAATATGTGCTAGAAAAAAATATTAATTGTGATATTCAAAAATACATTTCCTCCTAAGTTCCTTTTATTTTTTGTAATTTTTATATTGTTAACGGTTGACAGGACAATGACAGCTCATGTCCTTTTTATGTCAGTAAAATCATAGAGCGGACATTGGCGTTGGTGGTAATGGATTTTTGAGCCAAAATAACTTTTTTTAGCATTCAGTTGAAATTTTTGCTAGGATAATTTAATATATATATAGATATATGTGTTAAAATTATACAGATTTCACTAACTAAACAGAAATTTAGTTATTTCTGTGATGTATGAGAGATGATTGATATGGATACCTAATGTATATTTTTTCTATTTTTATATATTCTTAATATTTTATTTATAAACTTGGCAGATATGATTGAATAGAAAAGTTTTTAATATTTTTGAATTAAAGTATTTGAATTGAAATTTAAAATGAAATATTTACAATTTTGGTATTTAATCTAGAAATACAATGAATTGTTTCTTAATTTCAATTATTTTAGATATTTTATTTTAATTATTATTATTATTAATTATTATTATATTATAGACAGATGGACATTTTTATAGACATTTTTATTTCAGGAACTTATAAGAATAATCGTATGAAAGATTCCACATAGACCACCATTGATCTGTTGTGTGGCCCTGGTGCTATTGTTATTAAATATTTTCCATTCTGCTTAGGTTTATTATATTATCCAGGCGTTTTACTGTTATACGTACATTCATGCATACTACTAATAATAGTTACCTACTAATAACCAATTATCTTTAATAATTATATTAAGGTTTCGATATCAGTAATTTCGTGACCCTTATACTAGCAATTTTTTAAAAATTATATCCCAACTCCTTGCTAAAACTGAGTACTATAAGTGAGAATTCTAATTGCTTGCTTATTTGGCCATAACAACCCGTTATGTCTCTAGTCTCTTACATTAAATCCGGTTAATGCTCTCCAAACTTGATCACCGCACTACTAATAAATCTAATATAAAGTAGTTTTTGATATTAAGTGATTTACTGTATTATAATGTTCGATATATATTATAGCATGCTTCTTCAAACATTAAACATATTATATCTCATTGGTCTAAGCAAAGACCAGGAAAACATTTGACTCGAAAAATACAACAACAACACTAATTACTGACAAAATTAAAACAATTAGTGAAGAATTATAAGTTCACGGACTTTTAAAAAATTTTCATTTTATCGGTTTAATATTAATTTTAAAATAGTTCAGTCCCAGTTTGAAGGTTAGGAGAAGCTAATAAGGGAACTAAAAGATTCAAGCTAGAAAGCAATGACTACCTTTACAATTTCAGCCTTTCTCTAATTCCAGTACTAGTTTTGTCATTGTGACAAAAAGATCGCAGTATAAAATCCCCCAACTTAATTATAAAATTATAAAATTATAACTAAATTATATTACGTTATAAAACGAAATAATAGATGAAAATAATAGCTTCAGAGCTCTGTAAAACGAAGTCTGGAGTCAACAATTTATTTTAAAGAAAAAAGAATACTGTAGTTCGTTAAAGGACAATCATAATTGCGATAATACCCAAATATCATAGAATATCATAGAATATCATAGAATATATTATAGAAAAGATAGAAAAAGATTTGAAGAATCTTCAAAGAACATTGAATGTTAGAAGGAGTAGAATCAATAGTATAAGCAAACAATAGGATTGTTTTACTTTACCCTGGGTCTTCATTCTTATATGCATTCTGATATCCAGACTAGTAGACTGAAATTTATGTTTAATTTAACAGAATTATTATTTAATTTATAAAAGTTATTATTACGTTTATTACGTATATATTTAATTAGCTAATTGCTAGAAAATATTTTTCCATGAATATGTACAACAATAAAAAATAACAAAAAAAAACTCAATAAACAATTTTTAAATTATTTAAATGAATGAAAGTTTCAATTGTGGCAGCTGTGGATGAAAAAGCATTTCAAAAAGTTCAAATGGAGTAATTTTTTTTAGTCGTTAGCTTTAATGTACACATAAAATGTATATCAAATAGAAATTGGTTGCAGGTTGTTGGAGATTGTGCGATTTTAAACACAGTTCCTGCACAAGCCATTCACAGTTCCTGCTGAAGCCATTCACCGTACACCTAAAAGCCATTAAAAGTAATATATATCAGTCGGTGAACGGTAACTGCGCCAGTACACACCTTCATTTCCACATTTGCATACTCGTATACGCTATGAATGGATTTTATACATTCCTCCACAGAAGAGTAGAACACATGATGTGCAGTGAATGGCAGAGTAAATAAAAAAATAATATTCAATTCCAGAGGGCAAATTACCAATGATGGCAGTTTTTATATATTTCACTTTTTGGTCATTGTTAAAAAATGTCCAGAGTATATAAAGAAAAAGTCCACAGAAAAAAAAGGACATTCAATTTACAAATGCACGTGGGATAAAGTAAATATGATTTTTTAAAGTAAATACTTTTTACTCATATTATATAGTCAAAAGTATTACCTTTTTATTTTAACCTATTAATATAATAATTTCTTTTAAGATAATAATGACTTTAAGTGAGGATTAGTAGTTCTACGCACTTTAAAGTTACTAAATATCCTCCTCGGTATAAGTAACAACAGGTCGTTAGAAACTATACTATGGGCAGAAGAGTCCTATTGTAACAAACTCACTTTTAAATACACAGATGCCATAAAGCTTTGTGAACAAAGTCTAGAACTAAATCTGAATTAAAACTCTTGATCTGTTCTGGCGACAGAAATTCCATATGAAATAAGTTTCTTCTACGAGTATAGGTATGTTGTTAAAGCTGGACAGTCACAAAGAATATACACAGTTGTTTTCTCATCTTCGAAGCATAATCTATATTCCAAATTAAGAGATAATCAAAATTTGTGTAGGGAATATTTCAGACCATAATGATCCATACTAAAACCCGTTAGTAACTTTAAATGACCTTTTGACAGTTTAAGAATGTTTTTGTAGGAGTACGGTTTGATCAGCGTTTTTCTTTATCTAAGTCCTAGGAAATCTTCCCAGTGCACCAGCAGCAAGGAGACTCTTCATCTCCTTGATTATTTGTTTTATACTGGCTTACCTTAAATACTTACTTATGTTAATACCGAGCTGCAAGTAACTATAGAGGCTCGTAACACTCGAAAACCTGTTTCGACTTGGAAGTCTAAGAAGACAGATCTTTAAGAGAAGTCTAGTTGTCAGAGTAAATAACAAGTCACAATCAATTTAACAAGACTGCTAGTTCGAACATATAAATAAACTATGGTTTTTGGTCAGTTGGCTAATGAACACTGACTTACTGAGCTTCAAATTTGGCAGGGCACGAGTTCAACCGTTGGTACTTCTAGTCCTTAATAATTGTTAACGAATAATTCCATATAATAAATGATTCCAAGACTATTTATGATGGATATTCAAAAACTTCAATTAATTAAAAAAAATAAAAAAAATTTTTGTTATTGTATTTCACTACTGTTCGATAAAAACGTCTCCATTGAGAGAATTTAGTTTCTCTTGTCAAAATGAATGTTAGAAATCTATTTAGTATATTGCTTTCTGCTATAATATAAATAAAATCGAATAAATAGCATTTGCATACACTTTTGAGTTACTCAGATATGCTCGTCTGGATATTGTAAGTTTTCATCATAACCACGTTGGAAATTATATTTTGCTTTCTATATAAAATTTTTATTTAAATTATTTCTCACTTTTTCCAAATTCAATCTACAATCTTTGAGCATTTCCAGGTGCAATTTGCAAAAGTATTTAAATATTAATTCCGACCGCAGCAACTGTAATTAGTGGAAGATGAATTAAAATGGCTTAAAGTGTTCGGATTACAATGGAGCAAAACAGAAACAAGTTGGAAAACAAAATGCCAACTTCCGGAAATGCAATGGCTGCCACAAAGTGTTGGTTAGGAAATGTTTTCTCCCCAAATTGCAGTTAATGCTAACGTTTTTGTTTCGACGATGGACTCCGGAGCAACTTGCATACAGAGAACTTTTTGGTTTCCTTCAAAAAGAAAACTTTTAATATAAATTATATTTTTTTGTTACTTTAAAATTTTATGGCATTTGCAGTATTTTTACTGTTTTGTGGAAAAATAATTTCACTAAAACAATTTAATGGCAAGAATGAAAGTTTTAAAGAAAATTTTGTATGTTTTGACGTGTAAAAGCTACAAAAGATGAAGTTTGAAATTAATTTAA
>NW_024034085.1:0-6444 GCF_002237135.1 Teleopsis dalmanni | reverse complement strand
ATAATTTCGATTAAATTTATTTTAGTTTAATTAGGTTTTTACAAAATTACTGCCTAGTAATTTGGTATCAGTAATTTACAATATTTATAATGGTATAAAAATTATTAAAAGTAAAAAACAACATAAACAAAAAATTAATTAGTATATCCTAAAAGTAAGTTAATAAAAAGTTATAATAATCACTATTAGTACATAAATTTTACTATATATTATTTCGTGTGTAATTGATATACATTTTTAAAGAATTTCATTTGCGTAATATTTTTATTATTATTGTTAATATTTATTTATGAAGTTGCATTTCAAATTAAACTGGCGATTTTAAAAATTCATACAACAACATAAGGTTCGATTCGAATTTTTTTTTGTTAATTAAATACAATGATAACAGAATCACTTCTATTTAATTTAATTATTAATGTATATAATATTTACAAAATGTTAGGACGTTACTTGAATAAAGATTATTGAATTTCGATTTTTGTATTTTATACAGTTCAAGACTGGTATTTCTGACTATATTTTTGTAAATATATGAGACTTCCTCTTCAAAATACATACATACATATATTTTTAAAATTTAAAATAAAAATATCTGCTTATTTTTGTTTATTTTATATTACTGTAAAACTGTAGATTTGTTATGGTATGTGTAAGCATCTATTTGTGCGATTTCAATTCGATGTTCTCTGGGACTCGTTTAAGAAGTATTATTCAAACATTTGAAATATACTCTAAAGTCTGAATGGTTCACGTTTTTCGACTGGTGTAGTACCACGAGAAGTTCTGCGCATCGTTGAACTAAATGTTGGCTCTGCTGAACTCTTTCTTGGGGTTTGCATGCCCGATGGTGTTGAACTGCCACTTATATTTCGCCTGTAGGATCAAATTTTCAATATGTATTATTTTTTGAATTCAGTAAATAAACTGAAACCAACTTTATTAAATTAAAGAATATGTATTTTACATGACGACTTTGATTTTTTTAACAATATTGACCATGAAATTACGGGACTTTATTTACATCAATAATCTTTTGTTGTAAACAAAGTCCCGCAAGCAGAGTGACAAAAAAATTTAACAAAACAAATTTCTAATTGTTGTTTACATTGCAATGAAATTTAATAAAAATACCTACATAACATAAAAAATGCGTGTGCAATATTTTCCTTAAATTTGTTTATACAGGCCAACAAAAGAAATAGTTACTACAAATTTAACAAATTTTTGTAGTAACAAATAAATAATCAATACTAAATTGTTCTTATATTCTTCATTTTATTTATTCTACTCTAAATGATTTTGTATGAAAGAGTATGTGAGGCAATATTTCTGAAAATGATGCATGGCTTTGTTTTTGTATATTTTTCCTAAAATATTTTCTAAAATATTTTTCCTGAAATATTCATATATACATATGGTATGTACATACATATATGAATCACAAAAAATCACGTTTGACTGATTTGTTTAGAAAAATGAATAAGGATAATAATGGTTTTACGAGTATTTATATGATGTAGAATAACTAAATAATGTAGAATACCTATTATTAATTTTTTAAAGAATTTGACACTTCTCGAATGGAAATGGGTGCAGTGGCAGATCTTTTTGATCGTAATGGTGGAGACCCGATTGGCAAGAACGCAAACCAGCAACTGATTCAGATAAAATACATGATGAAGTTAAACGCCTTGTTATCCTTTGCACATGTCGACAATAATTCCGCGTATTTCAAGTTGGCGAAGGGAAATATAGGGTTCGTAAAATACTAATTATCGGATCTTAAAGCTTAATACTCCATCTTCTTTTTAAAACAATATTATTTTTGTATAAAACAGTTTGGCGACTCGACTCTCAAAAATTACGTTTGGTGCGAATATTGCGTAGCACAGTTATGGTTCGTGTAGGTGGCGGCTGGCTTGCACTTGATGAGTTCTTATAAAAAATTTTCCTTGTCGCGGTAAGTAAATAGTTAAGAATTTTGTACTTTCTCATATTGAATAAACATAATTAAAATATTCATATGTTTATAATTAAAACATTTCTTTAGCGTAATATAACATTATTATTACATTTACATAACAAGCATTAACATGCTTTCATAGTAAAATTGTACATTGTTCAATGTTTTAATTATAAGCATATGAATATTTTAATTATGTTTATTCAATATGAGAAAGTACAAAATTCTTAACTATTTACTTACCGCGACAAGGAAAATTTTTTATAAGAACTCATCAAGTGCAAGCCAGCCGCCACCTACACGAACCATAACTGTGCTACGCAATATTCGCACCAAACGTAATTTTTGAGAGTCGAGTCGCCAAACTGTTTTATACAAAAATAATATTATTTTAAAAAGAAGATGGAGTATTAAGCTTTAAGATCCGATAAATAGTATTTTACGAATCCTATATTTCCCTTCGCCAACTTGAAATACGCGGAATTATTGTCGACATGTGCAAAGGATAACAAGGCGTTTAACTTCATCATGTCTTTTATCTGAATCAGTTGCTGGTTTGCGTTCTTGCCAATCGGGTCTCCACCATTACGATCAAAAAGATCTGCCAGTGCACCCATTTCCATTCGAGAAGTGTCAAATTCTTTAAAAAATAAATAATAGGTATTCTACATTATTTAGTTATTCTACATTATATAAATAATCGTACTTATTATTCCATATATGAATTCGGCACGTGGTATTAAACCATTATTATCCTTATTCATTTTTCTAAACAAATCAGTCAAACGTGATTTTTGTGATTCATATATGTATGTACATACCATATGTATATATGAATATTTCAGAAAAATATTTTAGGAAATATTTTAGGAAAAATATACAAAAACAAAGCCATGGATCATTTTCAGAAATATTGCCTCGCATACTCTTTCATACAAAATCATTTAGAGTAGAATAAATAAAATGAAGAATATAAGAACAATTTAGTATTGATTATTTTTTTGTTACTAGCAAAAATTTGTTAAATTTGTAGTAACTATTTCTTTTGTTGGCGTGCATAAACAAATTTAAGGAAAATATTGCACACGCATTTTTTATGTTATGCAGTTATTTTTATTAAATTTCACTGCAATGCGAACAACAATTAGAAATTTGTTTTGTTAAATTTTTTTGTCACTCTGCTTGCGGGACTTTGTTTACATCAAAAGATTATTGATGTAAATAAAGTCCCGTAATTTCATGGTCAATATTGTTAAAAAAATCAAAGTCGTCATGTAAAATACATACATATGTATATTTTATTTAATAAATTTTTTAGTCAAAATCCATATTCTTTAATAGATGACCCTGTTAACTTCAAATTTTGTTAATAATTGCAATAATGATGAAACGAAATTTGTTAAAAAATTCAGCTTCAGTTTCAGTTTGATATACATATGTATGTATGTTTGACTAATAAAAAATATTGAATACTGATGATGGGTATAAATTACAGTCAGCGACAAAACTCTACATACACCCCCCATTTTTGCTAGCTCGTAAATCCAAGGACATAATAGAAAAAAGTAATGATACAGTTTTGTTTAGAACTGTTTTTTAATAATAATAAACAAAAGAAAATCCATTCATCAATATAAATTAACAAAGTTATTCGAAAAAAACCTAAAAAAATCATTGACAAAAGTCTACATACACTTCATTGATTGTTAGATATAGTCGACAGTAATTTAAATGTTAAACGGGAAAGTACCGTTTTTCATATTTCATGCTTGTGACATGAGTCATACATTTATATAATGCACTTAGTTGTGCTTTGAGAGTGGTATTTAATTGACACGATGGGTCCACGAAAAGAATTTCAAGTGATATGCGAAATCTGGTTATTAAGCATAGAAATGAAAAAAAACCTTATGGAGAAAATATCAAAATTAGTAAATTTGACTCGATCAACAGTTCAGACGATAATAAGAAATTATAAAAATACTGGTTCTCCTGAAAATAAACCTCGCAGTGGCCGCCCAAGGATACTCATACGTAGGGATGTCAGCTTGGTTTTAAAAGAAGTTAACAAAAATCCGAAAGTAAGTGCCTTAAAATTAGTCGAACACATTGCTAATGCAACTGGAAAGCATGTCAACATGCTTGCACCAACAAAGAAATAATGCGTACATATTCCCTTAAAACGAAAACAAAAAGAAGAAATCCATACTCGTTGGCTTATAGCAAAACACAAACAAAAATATTAATCTGTTGAAATTTCCATTTAATTTCCATCGCTAATAATTCGATCATGACTCTTCTATACTGCTTTTATAGCACAGGATACTACAAAACTGGTTAAGTCCATACAAAAACGTCTAAAAGAGGGTATTAAACGCAGAGGTTATTCCACAGGCTATTAAATTGTAAGTTTCTGTGAATTTTAATTGTTTTAATTAAAATATTATTAAATATTAATAAGAGACCGCAAACTTTTTCTGCTTTGAAAATTGTTGTTTTTGCATTTAATTGTGTTTAATTTTTTTTTTTTAAGAATAACTGTTAATTATTTATGTTTAAACTTTATTGTTGTTTCTTTGGTTAAAATAAATCAGAAAACAAATATCAATTTGAGTAAAAATTAAAAAAATTATCCGAAATTTAATAAAAAATGGTGTGGGTGACCGCAGACTTCTTCTGCTGTGTGTATATAAAAGAAGGAATAAATATAAGATATTAAAAAAATCCATCTTTTTTAATGGATGACCCTGTGCTCTTCAAATTATGTTTTGTTTTTTGTTTTGGTTTTTTAATCTATGACTACCATCGTAGGCATGCTATTACTGCGAAACACGACACAGCGATTAAAGGACTCAAGCAGGCAAGTATTACGGCGCCAATAATGAAATGCTTTAAAAATAATAAGTAATAATATGAGAGAACTACAGTAATCAAAACTGTACAGAAAACAAATCAAATATTTCATGAAAAATATACAAAAAACAAACCAGGCATCATGTTCAGAAATATTGCCTCACATACTCTTTAACACAAAATCTTTTGGAGTGTGCAATAAGAATGAAGAAGAGAAGATGGGTTGGTGCCGTTTCTCCGTCTGCTCATCACATTAGGTTTTTTTTCCCTATGATTCCATTCGTAGGCATACTAATAACTGTGTATGTGTACTTGGGTGCCCATTAATATGGTATACATATGTTATGTTTTCTTTAAAATTTTGTACAAAACCTATTGTGTTGGTAATCAAAGGCAAATTGATTTGAAATTTACAGGGTTATGCATTAAAATAAATGCAAAGGTTTTATTTTATTAATGCGTAAATTTTTTGCTTAAGAAGTTAATTTCTACAGTACACCATTTACCCGTTATCATCACCGAAAGCATGATATATTTATTATATATTCAATAATAATATAACAACACAATAAACATATAAAATATACAATAAAAATTTAATATATATAATATTAATATAAAAACACATAAAACATATGAAACATACAATAAAAATATAATATATTCAATAATAATTTAAAAACACATTAGGGGTATTCAGGCAACTGATTAGTTGCTTGATAGTTGATTACAACAAAAATTTGCACACAAAATTGAAACTAAGCAGAGAATCAACTATATCGGTGATTCTCATATTAGTACAAATTTGATTAATGGTGCTGCCAGTACCAAGTGCAGTAATAATAACTTAAAATGAACTTTTGTATAGAAATTTCGCTTTTGCTGTTGATGCGAGTGCTGCCAAGCCATTTACACACAACAAACTAATCAGATCACGCATTTTGGGTCGTTCAAGCAACTGATTAACATCAAAATGCTAAAATTTTTTTATATGAAGTTTTTAAATCAACTAAGCAACTAATCAGTTGCCTGAACACCCCTAATAAACATATAAAAGAAACAATAAATATATAATATTAAAAAATTTCCATCTCTTTTAGTGAATGACCCTGTGCATTTCAAATCATGTTTTGATTATTATCTTATAATAAAACTAAAAAAACCCTGCATACTCCATATTAAATACTAACACCATCAACTGCGGATATGTGGTAAACAAAATTCCAAAACACTACAATAGAGAGGAGCAAATACATAAGTACGCAAGTAACACAAAGGCAATAAGGGCATGCTACAAATATAACAATAATTAAAGAGAATAATTTTGCTGTATTCTTAGAGAGATTAAATGCGATGACGCTTGTGAAATGAGAATTAGTCTGTGTCGGCGGTTCGTGCAAATAAGACGCGGTAATAATCAGTTCGTGTGAAAAGTGGTTAGCGAAAATGCTGTGTTTCCAACACATTTTCTTTACTTTTAACAGAAAATAGAAAAATATTTTTTTTATATAAAATAATTTTTGTAAGTGTATTTTCTGAATATGTTTTTGTAATATATAAGTTGTGTGGAAATTGTTGTTTGTTTTACTATGGTTTCATATTTTTGCTAAACATTTCTTGACATA
>NW_024034084.1:0-6448 GCF_002237135.1 Teleopsis dalmanni | reverse complement strand
AAGAATAGCAGCAAACGTGAGTTGCGTGCGAATACAATAAAAGAACGTTTAGATAAAGTACAAGGATTATGGAATCAATTTAAAGATAATCACGAGAAAATACTCTTAACGGAGAATAAGGAAGACAAATATTTTAAAGAGGACTTTTACACTACAGTGCATCAAAAAGTGATTCAAGTGAAAACAATGCTCGAAGAAATAGTTGAAAGCAAAGATAGAAATGCAGAATCTGTTGAAAGCAAAAGTGTAGACGAGAAAATAACGGAAAGTCAAATTGAGAAAAATAAAATCAACAATCTAGTAGAGCAATATAACAATAACATCGCAAGGTTAAGACAGATGTTAGAAAATCTTGACCATTATGATACTGTCACGCGATTGGAACAACTTAATGGAATCTGGAAAAGAAAGTTCGAAGACATTAGAAGTATCTATAAGAAGCTGGTTATTGAAATGTCGTACAATGAAGTAGACATTATGAATGATTATGATGAGATTGAAGACCAATACGATAAGGCGTTAGATGAATTAGCCAATAAAATGGAAAAATTACGTGAGGGGAACAACGTTAAGCTTGACTGCATTAGAATCCAAAATTTCAACGGTAATATAAAAGGCTTATCCATGAGGATGGAAAAATTTCGAATGTTGAGAAAATGTATCGACTCAAAACATTAGTAAAAGGAGAAGCAAGCAAGCTGATACAACATCTACCGGTGTCGGAATTGAATTATGCTGTAGCTTGGGAAATTTTGTCGCAAAGGTACGAAAATGAAAGAATGTTGTTCACAATATTGGTCGATAAATTGCTCGATCAACCATCTGTATATAATGATTCAGCGTCAAGTTTGAAAAAGTTGCTTGACACATCGATAGAATGTATCCAGGGACTGAAGGCAATGGGTATAAAAACGAATGAAGCAGATCCAATAATAGCAAGGATTATAATCAGGAAGTTGGATAAGGAAGGATTACGGCTATATGAGCAAAATATAAAAAGGACAAAGGAGATTCAAAAAATGGACGATGTATTACAGTTTCTGGAGCAGCAATACCAAACAGCAGAGGCGATTAAATCTAAGAAACAAACTAATAATGTAAAGTCTTTTCAAAAAACAACAGCGACAACTATAGTAGCAAATGATTACCAGTGCTTTTACTGCAACAAAAAAGGACATATGGCATTAAAGTGTTATGAGTTTCTAAAGCTACAAGTCAAGGACAAAAATACATGGGTAAAAGACGCTAAAATTTGTCGCGTCTGTTTATCGCATAAAACTACAAAAAGATGCAATAGTAAGACAAAATGTCAAGATTGTGGGAAGTGGCACAATACTCTTTTGCACATTAATTCAGGGCAAAATAATAACACATCAACATTAACAATGAATACGGGCACAGCAGAAAATGTGTTACTTGCAACGGCGCAAGTGCGCGTAAAAAGTGTTCAAGGTGAGATGATTATGTTAAGGGCACTAATTGACCAAGGGTCGCAAACTACAGCTGTATCAGAAGAAGCGGCACAAATATTAAATTTACCAAGGAAAAAAGTAAAAATGGAGGTGCAAGGGCTTGGAGGAACACCGGTTGGCGTTGCAAAGGCAAAAATAAATCTTCAAATTCACCCACGATTCACCAGTAAATATAAAATAAATGCAGAAGCATTAATTTTACCATCATTGGTATCTTGTCAACCGGATAAAACCTTTAGCTATAATATAGATAAGTGGGAAAATATGACCTTGGCGCACCCAAATTTTAATAAATCTGATAGAATTGACATAATCATAGGAAGCGATCTTTACGGAGAAATTCTTGAAGGCGGTCTACTTAAAAAAGATAAAATATTGGCGCAATCAACAAAGTTCGGCTGGATATTATCAGGTATTTTACAAGCAAAAAGAAGCATTAAAGGATTCATCTCTTCCAACGTCGTCAACATAGAAAAGTTTTGGGAAATAGAAGAAATTCCAGAGGATGAAGATTCATCGGAAGACGGATATTGTATGAAAAATTATGCTGCGACAACTACCAAAAATGAAGATGGACGATTTATAGTTGAGTTACCTTTCAAAGAAGAACACCAACTTGGCGACTCATACAAAATGGCGATGGCACGATTCATAAATTTGGAAAGAAAATTACAGGCAAACCCATCATTAAAGAGAGAATATGTCGAATTCATGAAAGAGTATCTAGCTGATGGGCATATGAAAAAAGTAAGTTCAAAAAGACAGGGAAAATATTATCTACCTCACCAAGCAGTAGTAAGAGCGAATAGTATCACTACTAAGGTGAGAGTAGTTTTTGATGCTTCGGCAAAGACCACGAATAAAAATAGTTTAAATGATGTATTATATGTTGGCCCAAGGTTGCAAAGGGATATCTTTGATATATTGTTGAAGTTTCGACTGAAAAAATTTGCCATAGTTGCTGACATAGAAAAAATGTATAGACAAATATGGGTGAGTAAAAATGATCAGAAATACCAACATATTTTGTGGAGAAGCGAGATTAATCAGCCAATTGAAGAATACAAGTTAACAACTGTAACTTACGGTATTGCCCCTGCTTCATTTTTAGCTATAAGAACTTTATTTGAAATAGCAAATGAATGTCAGGATAATCAGATATCGAAAATAATTAAAGACGATTTTTATATGGACGATCTTCTAACTGGCGGTGATACAAAAGAAGAGTGCAAAAGTGTTCGGCTAAGGATATCGGCGCATTTGGAGAAGTATGGATTTCATTTGAGAAAATGGTGCTCAAACAGCATGGATATAGTAGAAACGGTGGAAAAATCAAAAGACAATGAGGTCATTGATATAGATAAAGAAGAAAGTATAAAAACGCTTGGTTTGCAATGGAATCCTAACAATGATATATTCATGTTTAAGATAGCAGAAAGTAGAGACGTCTATATAACAAAAAGAATGGCATTATCGTATCTAGGTAAAATATTTGATCCATTAGGACTATTGGCTCCAGTTACAGTATTGGTTAAGTTATTTGTGCAGAAGCTCTGGATAAGTAATTTAGATTGGGATATGAAATTAAATGAAGAAATGATGAAAGAATGGAAAAACATTGTGCAGAACTTAGACGCAATACAAACAATCAGAATTGAGAGATGGGTAGGAGTTACCGGAAATGATGAAATATGCCTGGTGGGGTTCGCTGACGCATCGGAAAAGGCCTACGCAGCAATAGTGTACATAAAAACGCACGCAAAGGTGTCCATAATAGCAGCAAAAAGTAAGGTAAATCCTATAAAAAATAGAAAAACATTGCCGAAGCTTGAGCTGTGTGCAGCGCATCTATTGGCAAAATTATTAAATAAAATTCATAACATAATTAACAGAAAAATAAAAATGTATGCATGGAGTGATTCCACGATTACATTATGCTGGATAAAAAGCAATTCAAGCAAAAATAAATTTATTAGGTCAAGAGTAAATGAAATAAGCTCGTTAATTCCAAGCGCCAATTGGTTTTATGTGCGATCAAAGGAAAATCCAGCAGACCTAGCATCCAGAGGAATTCAGCCGGAAAAGTTAGAGAACCAATCGTTATGGTGGAGAGGTCCAAACTGGTTAAACGATGATAGAAGGACATGGCCAAAAGAACAAATGGCAGCTAAAATAATAAATATCAGTAAATTAAGAGAGGAAGACTTATTTAATCAGCTCATCGAGAAATATTCATCTTTTAGAAAATTAAGTAGAGTGGTAGTATATATTTTTCGTTTCATAGACAGACTGAGGAAGGCTAAGTCTCCAGAATATCTAACTGTAGAGGAGTTTAGAAGAGCAGATGCAGCTATTTTTAGAAGTCATCAGACAACACAATTTTTTACGGATATAAGCAGATTGAAAAATAGCTGTGAAATAGATCATCGAAGCAAAATGGCAAATTTGAATCCGTTTTTAGACAAAAACCAAGTTTTGAGAGTTGGAGGTCGATTAATCAATGCAAAAATTGGTTTTGATAGAAAGCATCCAATAATTATAGCAAAAGGTCATTTGGCGAATTTGATAATAAATGAAGCACACCGAGAAACATTACATGGTGGACATCGATTGATGGAAAATGTTATAAAAAGAAGATATTGGATATTTGGACTTAAAAACTTGATTAAGAAGTGTATACGTGAATGTGTAAGGTGCACCCGTTATAAAGCATTAAAGCAGAAGCAGCTTATGGGTGATTTACCAGAATATAGGGTCAATGTGTCTGCTCCGTTCGCTCATTGTGGAGTAGATTACGCTGGACCGTTGCTAATAAAATGTTCTAAAGGGCGAGGCCAAAAAACTTTTAAATTGTACGTAGCGGTATTTGTATGTATGGCAACTAAAGCTTTGCATTTAGAGTTGGTAAGTGACATGACATCAGACTCATTTCTGGCGGCGCTGAAGCGATTGTTTGCACGCAGAGGCAAATGTTCACATATATACTCAGACAACGGTACTAACTTCGTTGGAGCATCCAAAAAATTAGATAAGGATTTACAACAGGCTATTAAAAGCAATGTGAGTGCAGTTTGTGCATTGGAAGCAGAAGGTATAAAATGGCATTTCATTCCACCGGCAGGTCCTCATTTTGGAGTTTTATGGGAGTCGGCCGTGAAGTCAATAAAACACCACTTGAAAAGAGTTGTTGGCGAAAATAAACTTACTTATGAGGAGTTAAGCACACTTCTAACTCAAATTGAGGGCATACTTAATTCACGACCGCTTTGTGCAAATGTTGACGACAATGATATATTAACTCCAGGTCATTTTTTAATTGGGCATGCTATCATTGACTATCCAGAAGCAGTAGATGATATGAACATATCTTCATTAAATCGTTGGAAGATAATTCAAGCAATGAAGAAACATTTTTGGAAACGATGGAAGGAAGAATATTTAACGAATCTTCAGCAGAGGTACAAATGGAAAGGGGTTCAAGCAAATGTTAAGTGGTAATAGTGAAGAATGAGGAAACATATCCAGGAAGATGGCCTCTTGGAAAGATAATTGACGTTCATCCTGGAAAAGATAATCTGGTGAGAGTAGTATCGGTAAAAACTCAGAACGGCACAATAAAACGTCCGATTCAGAAATTATGTGTATTGGAAGGCGTACACGAACAAATACATGTTGCTGAGAATAAGACGATAAATGTTATTAAACGAAAAGATTTGAAAAAAGAAAAATCTGTTAATTTAATGTTACTTTTATTGCTAATGATTTTAATTCCATCTAGAGTAGCGTCAGAAGCAATTAAAGGAGGAAAAGTGAATGAGATAGACAAAGACACGGTGGTTTATTTGGACGAAATTGGATCTATGAACGTGGTATCATCATCATGGAAGCTGTTAATATGTTTTGATTTGGAGCCCTTTTTCGAAATAATTGATAAAGGAGGTACAACTATATTGGAAATGGAGAAAATTTGTTCTAAACTACAAACATTTGAAAACCATTGTGTGGCAATTATAGAAGATATGAGACAGCAAATAAAGCAGATGCAGGACACAAATAAATATTTGCTTCAATATAAAAATCAAAGAACGAGAAGAGCGCCATTTGAGTTCATCGGGTCACTGCAGCACATATTGTTTGGCACAATGGATGCAGAAGATAGAAAAATGTTCGAAGAAGACATGATGAGATTACTAGAAAATCAGCATGATATCAAGAATCTGATAAATAAGCAAACTTCGGTAGTAGATTCTACGGTGAATTTGTTAAAAAGAACCACCACGGAGATAAATAATAATTTTAAACAAATGCAAGATAGGCTCAACCTCTTGTCGTCGGCAATGCAGGAATCATATTTGGTATATCGGGAGTCAATTAAGTTTTTCATGGTAATAAAAGAGCTGCAGGGAATAATTGAAGAAAACAGAAATGTTCAAACAGAAATAATAAAGCTTTTAATTGACATAAATCATGGGAAATTGAATCCTTCGTTGATAACTCCTACTCAACTGTATGAAGAAGTTAGGAGCATCAAAGAACATCTTCCAAATAAATTAAGGCTGCCAGGAAATAGCGATAATCAGTTGCAAGTTATTTATAAGCTTTTATCGGCAATAGGAATAATAATGGATAAGAAACTAATCATAAAGGCAGAAATACCATTATTTGACACACAAGAATCAAAACTATACAAAGTAATTCCGATGCCTATGGAAAAGCATGGGATAATTTTGAGTCCAATGATACAAAAGCAGTTTCTTATATATAATTTCGAAATGGACTCATACCATTTGATGACGGAAACACAGCTCAACTTATGCAAACACGTCACAGAAGCGGAGTATGTTTGTGAAGGTAATTGGCCATGGCTAGATGCGAATGACTCGTCGTGTGAGATTTCACCATTGAAGCCTTTAAATGCTTATAAATGTACATTTTGGTCCTTCGAGACATAAAGTAAAATTGAGTACAGTGCGATA
>NW_024034083.1:0-2500 GCF_002237135.1 Teleopsis dalmanni | reverse complement strand
TAGCGGAGCGTTCCGTAAGTCTGCGAAGGAGACGGGGTGACCCTCTCTGGAGATATCGGAAGTGCGAATGCTGACATGAGTAGCGACAAACAGTGCGAGAAACACTGTCGCCGAAAGTCCAAGGGTTCCTGCGCAAGGTTAATCCACGCAGGGTGAGCCGGCCCCTAAGGCGAGGGCGAGAGCCGTAGTCGATGGGAACCAGTTTAATATTACTGGGCCTGCCAGAAGTGACGAATGAGAGATGTTGTCTGTCCTTAACGGATTGAACAGGCTTTTCAATCATTCCAGGAAATAGCTCTGGCGTATAGACCGTACCCGAAACCGACACAGGTGGACTGGTAGAGAATACCAAGGCGCTTGAGAGAACGATGCTGAAGGAACTAGGCAAATTGCTCGTGTAACTTCGGGATAAACGAGACCCGCTCGTGGGCAACCATGGACGGGTGGCACAGACCAGGGGGTAGCGACTGTTTAGTAAAAACACAGGGCTCTGCGAAATCGTGAGATGACGTATAGGGCCTGACGCCTGCCCGGTGCCGGAAGGTTAAGAGGAGGTGTGCAAGCACTGAATTGAAGCCCCGGTAAACGGCGGCCGTAACTATAACGGTCCTAAGGTAGCGAAATTCCTTGTCGGGTAAGTTCCGACCTGCACGAATGGCGTAACGACTTCCCCACTGTCTCCAGCATCGACTCAGCGAAATTGAATTCCCCGTGAAGATGCGGGGTACCCGCGGTCAGACGGAAAGACCCTATGAACCTTTACTGCAGCTTTGCAGTGGCATCAGAGACATTCTGTGTAGGATAGGTCGGAGGCTTTGAAGCCGGGGCGCCAGCACCGGTGGAGCCATCCTTGAAATACGACCCTGAATTTTTCTGATGTCTAACCGAGACCAGTAAGCCTGGTCCGGGACCCTGCATGGTGGGCAGTTTGACTGGGGCGGTCGCCTCCCAAAGTGTAACGGAGGCGCGCGATGGTGGGCTCAGGCCGGTCGGAAACCGGCTGTCGAGTGCAATGGCATAAGCCCGCCTGACTGTGAGAGTGACAGCTCGATCAGAGACGAAAGTCGGCCATAGTGATCCGGTGGTCCCACGTGGACGGGCCATCGCTCAACGGATAAAAGGTACTCTAGGGATAACAGGCTGATCTCCCCCAAGAGTCCACATCGACGGGGAGGTTTGGCACCTCGATGTCGGCTCATCACATCCTGGGGCTGGAGCAGGTCCCAAGGGTTCGGCTGTTCGCCGATTAAAGTGGTACGTGAGCTGGGTTTAGAACGTCGTGAGACAGTTCGGTCCCTATCTGCCGTGGGTGTAAGAGACTTGAGAGGATTTGTCCCTAGTACGAGAGGACCGGGATGAACATACCTCTGGTGCACCGGTTGTCACGCCAGTGGCACAGCCGGGTAGCTAAGTATGGACGGGATAACCGCTGAAAGCATCTAAGCGGGAAACCCACCTCAAAACGAGGTCTCATAGAGCCGTGAGAGACCATCACGTCGATAGGCCGGGTGTGAAAGTGCAGTAATGCATGCAGCTAACCGGTCCTAATCGCTCATAATCCTCACATCAAACACATGCACAGAAATCAGCCACACTCATAAAACACCAACCTCCACCCACTCTCAAAAAGACTGGGTGGGCTGGAAGACCTGGTGGCCATTGCGAGGGCCCTACACCCGATCCCATCCCGAACTCGGCCGTGAAATCCCTCAGCGCCTATGATACTGCACCTCAAGGTGCGGAAAAGTCGGTCGCCGCCAGGTCCCCCAGCCCACTCACAATTCTCCCAAAAACCAACATCATACACACCACCGCGGGGTGGAGCAGCCCGGTAGCTCGTCAGGCTCATAACCTGAAGGCCGCAGGTTCAAATCCTGCCCCCGCAACCAATGACGCTTGCGATGCCAACGCATCACGTACCCCAGCCCGGAAACGGGCTGGGTTTGTTTTCCGGCCTTTGGGCGCAAATATTAGAATTGCCATCAGATCAACTTCTCTGCTCCTGAACTGACCTGTTTCGGAGACAGAAGTGGAGGAGTGCTGATGCAAATTCGTTGGTCGTTGCCGCGGAAAGAAGGCTTTGACGCAGTTACACCGGTCTTCGTCAGCAGGAAAGAGAACTGCTGTCGGTAATACGAACATCAATGCAAACGTCTTGCAGCCATTTGTCGTGTACTCATCACCACGTGGGCGAGAACCAAGCTTTGACATTGACGATTTTTCCCGCGAGCTTAAGTGCTTCTCCAGCTGTAGATTATGAGCCTTATTGTCCTAGCTTGAAGAGGGTTATTGGAAAGATTTTAGTTTGTTAGAGAGATATTATCTTTTTAAGTAAAATTAGAAATAAGTATACAAAATATTCCATCATTTATTTTAAGATAAATGATTAAAACTTATAATTGAGATGTATTCTCAATTTAAATGAGAATGTTTATTAATAAAATAGAATAATAAAATATCTATTATTTACTTTTTTTGAATTCATGGTATGAGGCTCTGA
>NW_024034082.1:0-6453 GCF_002237135.1 Teleopsis dalmanni | reverse complement strand
TGATTGGAAGAAACGTTGGCATTTGTGTATCGCTTCTAATGGAGCATATTTTGAAGGAGATAAAATAAATATTGATGAAGATTAAGAATTTTGCGTTTTATTTAAAATTTCCGGAAGCTTTTCGGTCACAATGTATATTCCAAATTTTGTTTAATTCACTTTTGGTAATTGTAAATCACAAATTTTGTTTAATTCACTTTTGGTTATTGCAAATATTTTGTTTATTTTAATTGCGATTTTTAATATATTTCAAATTTTGTTTATTTTAAAAAAAATTTATTGCAATTTTTTAATATATTTCACTTTTGGTAATTGTAAATTTTAGTTGGGCGCCAATTAATGAGTTCTTTACGATTTCTTTTCTTTCGGATTACTCCGAACCGTTTATTTCTAAGATTGATAAAAAACTGATTTGAATAAAATCTTACATTAGTTCTTATAGTCTAACTTAATAATAAAATATGCAGCATCAACAGGAACTGTTGCTCGCGTAGTTTCCCACGAGAAATGCGATCGTCTGCGATGCACGTTGCATCTGCAACAGGTAGGGGCAATGATAGTAGCACCTGCATGCTATTTAGCATGAATTGAATTATATTGTCGACGCTGCAAGCTTAGCTTAATTAGGTATTTGTGACATTAAGTGTCACCGGCATTAACTCTTCCCTCTCTTAAATTCGGAACGCCCCCGTTTCGACCAGTTAATTGATTTATGATGTCATCAAATATTGTTTTTGATTTTACTCTTTCTCTGCATGATCGAACCATTAGAAATGTTGTTACTGCTATTACCAGAATTAATACAAGTAAAATAGTGAGCCACCAGTTTCGTTTTTGGAAACTTATTTCTTCACTTAGTGTTGAGATATGATTTGTATTTTCAATATGTATTCTGTGAAGATATGGCAAAGAAAGTTTCGTGTTATGTTCCAGGAACTTAATGTCGAGAAATTTCGGGGCATGAGGTTCGAGATCAGTCATGTTTTTTGTGACTTTGTATTTTGTGCCGTTTATGGTAATTTCATTTTTAAATGTTATCAGGAATGTGCCCGATATATTAAGTTTATGAACGTCTTCAACCGTAGTGGATGAAACATCGTTTAATATTATGGTACCTTCTTGTACCTGCTGAATTAATGGTAGATTATGTGATGATTCGGTGGAACATGCAGCTGTGTTATTATTTAATAACTGTGACAGGCAAGATGATGTTGCTGAGGTGCAGATGTTTGCTATAGAAGTATTTAAGCAATTTTGAATCGGTTGCATGATGCCATCACAATCCGCTGCCGCATCTATATCTAAACTTATTATAGAATTATTATGAATAACAGGATATATCTTAACATAGTTACAATATTTATTTATTCTAGGGATTTTTATTACATATAAAATGATTTCTTTATTTTGTAAAACTTTTACATTGGATACACTTAATATGGTATTTAAACTAAGTGGTACATTTTCAGCGTCAATCAGATCATTTATTTCAACGTTATCTAAGATAAGTGGATTAATCATATTATTTTTTGCCAAAACCGCGGAAAGAGCTAAATTATCTAAATGATTGATAACATAATTATTTCTATTTATGATATATTGTTTCAGAATGTCTTCATCTTTTGAGATAGAATTATCAGAATTTTTTGCTGTCTTTAAGTCGTTTATTCTGTCTGTAAGTTCGTTAATTTGGTTCTGTATTACAGAGTTGATGTTTGTCTGTCTATTATTATTTTCTATTAGCATATTCTGTTTGGTTGATAACAATTGGAAATCGTCATGATCTGGGGTTCCTGCTATGAATTTTAGCGCTGATCCAATAAAGTCGATCGATCTTGCAAATCGACGTGTGGTCCGCAATGTCTTTATGATTCGCTGAATATCCTGTGTTTGCTTTACCAGGATATCTTTACTGTAGACGTCGTGATCAAAAGAATTTGTGTTGTCCATAACCATTTCCTCATATTCTGATAAGTTGGTTGAGTGTACCAGGTAAAAATAATTTTCATATATTGCGGCGTTTCCATGTGTGACCGCTATGAAATGTGCTGGTGTGTAATCTATGATCCTTGATGTTGCAAGTTTGCAAAATAGTAGTAGCCTAATAAAAAAAAAACGAGAGAAAATAATTATCGCAGATTACTTTTATGAATTTTTCTGCCATTAATCAGGACAGTAGTGCCTAGATCTCGTTCGACAGTCCCTTCCTCAAAAATTTTATTAAACTTGTTACCTAATCGTTTATTTCTTTTTATAAAGACTACGTCTCCCGGTTTATAGGATGTACGATGTATATCCCTATTAGCTCTCCTTAGTAATTTTTCTTGAGATTCCATAATTTTCTCTTTAACTTTTGAAATTGTTTTACTATCTTTGGAGTCAAGCAAATCAACAGGCTTGGAATCTGTTACAGAATGTACGGTATTATTGTATTTAATAGTGGCTAGTAGTATGAGCTCGGTCATATCAGCTATTTGCTGCTGAGCCTTACAACATCTAGCAATTTCCAATAACGTTGAATGTAATCGTTCAACTTGACCGTTGCTTTCACTATGGAGAGTTGGTACGAAAAATTGCGTGATTTCAAAATGATCACGTAAAAAAGTGGATAATGCATTCGATTGGAATGCTTTTTCATTATCCGTAACGATAAGCCTGGTTTTTTTATATTTATTTAAAATTTGTAGCAGGCCTAATTTAATATCCGATGTTGTTCTTGACGCTATCGGTGTAACTATTGCGAATTTTGTCAGTTTGTCGATACTTGTTAAAAAGTACGACTTATTTGTTATTAAAATATCTATATGGAGTATTTCTCCGGGATAATTTGGTATTGGAGTTTCACCAATACCTGGATTTGGTGGTTTTCTTTGGTACTTATTTTCGTGGCAAATCCTACAGTTTGCGATGATAGTTTTGAGAATCGTTTTCATTTTTGGGAAGTAGTATTCTTCCGTTATTTGTTTATGATTTTCGTGGAGACATCTATGGGCTCTGTTGTGCTCTGTTGTTGCTGTCTCCATTTGATCCTCTCTATTGGTCAAATCGATGACAAGTTTCTCCGTGTGAATGAATTTAACACCTGGATATTCCTTCCTTAACAGATTTTGAATTGTTGCCAAAGTTGGTAGATCACAATGTAGACCATTTACTACATTTGGGTTTATTTTATCTTTGATTGTATTTAAAAGAAATTCTGTGTTTTTAAAATTTATTGTGTGGCGTACAAATTTTTTAAATAGGATTTTAGTGTTTTTATTATTTGAATTACAATGAGACAAAATTAGTTGATTTCTAAATTGGTTTACAGGGGTGTTTACTGTTTTAATTATAGCAGATGAAGATTCTTCACTGTGGACTGTATTTCCGTCTGAAGTCAAATTATTAATGTATTGTCTAGATAAGGCGTCTGCTACTTTGTTTTCCTTCCCTGGTTTATAGAAGAATTTTGGGGAAAATTCCTCTATAAATGCACGCCATCTTTTAATTTTTGAATTAGGATTCTTGTCCGATATTGAAAATGTGAGAGGTTGATGATCTGTAAAGATTTTCAGGTTTCCAACACCATATAAGTAGTGGCGTAACGCTTGTAAAGCCCAAACTATTGCTAGTAATTCGCGTTCGTTTGTAGCGTAGTTTTCTTCACACTTACTTAGGGTTCTAGAGACCATTGTTATTGGTCTACCCTCTTGAGACAATACTGCTCCTAAAGCTACTGATGATGCATCAGTGGTAAGCTCGAAGGCCTTATCGTAGTCTGGATGCTGTAGAAGTACATCTTCTGAAGCTAAAATTTGCTTTAATTTATTAAATGCTTTTACTGCATTCGCATTTAAATTTATTTTAGTATGTTTTGATTGTTTGGTTCCAATGTGACCATTTTCTCCTCTTAGGTATGCAGTCAGTGGCTTTGCTATTGCCGCGTAATCCCTTACAAATCTCCGATAATATCCGGATAGTCCTAGAAAGGCACGCAGTGATCTCAACGACTTTGGTTGTTTGTAGTTTAAAATTGCATTGACTTTACCCGGGCATGTTTTAATGCCATTAGCTGAGACAACAAATCCTAAAAACTCTACTTCGTTTTGAAGGAACTTAGATTTTTCAGTAGAAACGCGCATTCCCGCGTTTTTCAGTTTGGTTAAAATATTACTGACATGGTTAAGATGACTGACTTTGTCTAAGGAAAAGATGATTATATCATCCATATAAACATGGCATGTTTTTCCTATGTCATCCCGCAAAATGTCATCAATGGCCCGCTGAAAGATACTAGGGGCATTTTTTAAGCCGAATGGTAAGCGACAAAACTCATACTTACCATTATTTACACTGAAGGCTGTTTTATGCCTATCTTTTTCGTCTAAAACTATCTGGTGAAACCCAGACTTGAGGTCTAGAGTCGTGTAAAACTTCGACTGTCTTAGATTGGACAATATCACTGTTGTATCCGGTATAGGATACTTATCAGTTATCGTTTGTTCGTTTATTTTTCTAAAGTCAATTACCATGCGTAACTTTGGTTTTCCATTTTCGTCCACACCTTTCTTATTTACGACGTGGATGGGGGAATTATAAGCTGAAGAGGACTTTCTGATAATACCATCTCTTAGTAATGTTTTTATTTCGTTATTTATAAATTCCGCTGCCGATATTGGGTACGGATAACTTCTCGAATAAATTGGATCGTTTGTTATTGTATTGATAGTTGCTTTAACTTGAGTATGAAAAGGTAATGCTCTATCGGGATTAGCGAATGCCTCGATATTTGTTTCCACCAACTGCTTCACTTCGGAGTTAAAATTTTCCGGTGTATTATTGCAATTAATGGATATAGAGTTGACCTGTTGACAACGTAAATGACGAAGTTGTTCTTTTCCTGTTTTATGGAAAAGTGTATCGTTTTTTGCGTTAATAGTTGCCTCTATTTCTTTAAGGAAATCGTATCCTATAATTCCATCGAAGCTTTCAAGTACTGGAAGTATGAAAAAAGTTGTTACTTTACTTAAAATATTTATTCGGCATTTCTCCACTATATTATTAATGCCATTCACGGATCTTATTTGGAATGGATTTTCCACTCTTTGAATACCCGTTAAGAATACGTTTTTTTTAATATAGTTCTTTGAAGTTCCTGTATCAATTAGTATTCGAAGCTCTTTACCACTTTTCGTTGTTCGAATAATGAATGGCAAGAGCGAGTTTATCCTAAAAAATGAATATTTTCTCGGGACTCAGTTGTGACTTCTTCTTTAAATGGATAGTCGTTATTTTCCTCTTTTATATGATTTATTCTCTGTAGTTTGTGAAATGGTGATTGCGCTGAATTACTGCTAGCATGTGGTCGCTTGGTATTTTGAAATATTTGTCGTCCTTGTTGTTGGGGGATAAATATATTTGGCTGTTGATGGAATTGTTGTTTATTTGGTCTTCGATAATATGAAGTTCCATAGTCCACTTCCATTGGAACTGGTAAATCCCGACGATAATGCGGTGTATTCTGGGCAAATTGTTTATTTTGAGAGTGATTTACTGGATAATTTTGTTTATTGTTGTTTCTTCCCACTGAAAAATTCCTTGCCGTAGCGAATGTTTGAGCAAAATTATATCGTTGCTGGTTCTGTTCCAGTTCTTGTGCCGTTGCGAGTGCTGTCGGTAAATCTGCTGGGCGAGATGAAAACAGTATATCGCATATTGGTCTTCGGAGGCCTGATATAAAAATTCTAAGAGCATTTTCTCTAGCTCTTTCATTAAGCGCTGTTATCAATTCTTCATTTCCGCTATGGGTCATTATATGTTTGTTTGTTATAAGCGTAAGTTGTTTATCTACTGTGTCATAGTATTCATTTATTGTTAATTTGCCTTGTCTTAGAATACTAAGTTCGTTCTCTAAAACGTGCAAGGGTCTTTTATCAGAATAGGCCTGATCGAGTCTGGATATTATAGCATTAAAATTCAAGACAGTATTAAAAGCACTAAGAGTGGAATTTGCAGGTCCTGTGATTCTATTTCTAAGGATTCTAAGGATACCCATTGCTACATAATACGGTTCCGACCCATCCCGATAGTAGCTCATAGCAAAATGAGCAGCCTCTCTCCAAGCAGGATATTCGGTTGAAATGCCTTTAAACTCTGGCAGAGACTTGATGAGATCCATATTAGTATGTGTGCTAACCACACCTGCCCTAATTTGAACGGGTTTATAAGGTTCAATTTGCGGAGGTTGTAATCTACTGATTAGATTAGATAATTCTGCAATTTGTTCTGAAAGTTCATTTTTAGAAACATCAACCGCCGTTTCCACTAAACTTAATATCTGATTTCTGTCCATTTTATTATTATAAGGGGGACAAAGCAGATAAAAAAAAACAAGTAGAGGTTTGGCAAAGAAAAATAATATGTTTTCCGTTAAAAAAAAAAAATATGTTGAATTTTAATTATATTTTTTTATTT
>NW_024034081.1:0-6453 GCF_002237135.1 Teleopsis dalmanni | reverse complement strand
TTAATCACATTCTTACTTTTAAAATTGTAGTGACATTGTACTACTTTCAAATAATTTAAAAAGATCTTTTTTTAGTAATACATATATGTGTGACCGATAATTTATGTTTTATTTTAAAAAAATGTCGATAAAATAAATAATCAATATATTTATTTATATGGTTAATTTCATTGATTACTGTTAAAAAATTATAAAATTATTTTTATAATTTTAACAAATTTTGAAACAAAAATTAAATTTTGTCAATTAATTTTTTATGGAATCATATAATTTTATTATATCGTAATGTCGTTGTAGATTGTTGTTTTAAAGATAAAAAGAAATACAAACGATCCTATTGGAATGCGATATAATTAAATTATCTCTTTTACCTTTTTAAATTGATATGGCTTAGGCAATTATAATAATACCTTGCAATAGCTTATAGTAATATATTACGCTTACATCTGCACTGCAAAAAATGCGATTAGAAGGGTTCCAACAGTAATGAAAAAACAACAACAAAGATTTTAATTAATTTATTGAAATAACACTGACCATGCAAGGCTGTTTCGAGTATTGTTAAGTACTTATCACCAGTGATCTTAGAAAATATTCGAATTTTTATTTAATTAGTTTGTACTTCGTATATAACTGCAGTCCAACAACAAAATAACAATGCGTATTATTAGTTACAACTTCAGATAATTTAAATATCAGAATAACTTTAGTTCAGTTTAGGTTAACTAATTATTGTGACCCTATACATTCACTAAGATCTGATCTGGTGTTTCTTTTAAACACGTAATTAGAAATGGTTAACCATTACTTTTGAATATTAATTATTCAGACCAATTGTTGAAACGAGTTAAACGAAAACTAATCATGCTAGAAAATCAATGATTAGTTTAAGTTCAGGTCACTTAAACAGATTTTTGAAAGCTTTAGGTATTAGTTCAAACCTGGGTAAACAACAATCGCTGTCTCTAAATACAGTTGTAGCTTAGTTCAATTAAGAAAAAAAACTTTTGAAGATTTGGATCTACTTTGATTTAGTGGACCCTATTAAAATATACGATAATGGTGGCATTTTTTTATAGCATTTTCTTAGACATTATTTTGCAAATTTGGATTTTTGCTTGTAAAATCATGGATATTTTTCGATTACAATAAGTAGAATTGTAATTAATCCATTGTTAAATCTTAATCTATTGAGAAACTAAAAACACATATATCGTTCTGTACCATTCCGTTTGTCTTCCTGTGGAAAAAATTCCTAATAAAATGTCTATATTGGATTTCGGTTTAGGGACACCTATTTATACACATTCAAATTTTAATCTATTAGGAAATTAAAATTTCGCTCTATAAGCTCCCTTTCCTATCATTCACTTTATTTGAAAATTACCGTTCTTTAGTTACTGAAACAAAAGATTATCTGACAAATAAAAAGCAGAGTTCAGGGCAAAAAACATTTTAAGGTAGAGTTTAGGAAAATGAGTGATGGTAGAAGATAGAAATGAATTTATTTAATAAAAAAAGTTTACAACTATACTATCTTTTTTTTCGCTTTATTACTAATAGTTATTAGTAATAACTAATAAATTATTCACATTTTTGACAGATTTATGATTAAAGTTTAAACAAAATCAAGGTTTGACAAATGATTTGTAATCAATATTAAAATATTTTATATTAAAAAGTAATAACTCATTGAAAGGAAAATTTGAGGAAAAATTAAAATGAAAGGAAGGGTTTCAGAGAAAAAGACGATTTAAGGCAGAGTTTAGGATAACGAAAGATGGTCGAAGATAAAAACGAATTTATTTAATAGAAAAAGTTTATAACTATACTATTTTTTTTTCTTTCACATTATTTCATTGTATTGTAATAACTAATAAATTATTCACATTTTTGACAGATTTATAATTAAAGTCTTAAGAAAATCAAGGTTTGATAAATGATTTGCAATCAATATTAAAATAAATTATGTCAAAAAGTAATAACTCAATGCGCTGCGCCTTGTTACTTGCTCTTTTTATAATTGAACAAAATGAGTGAATTACCCAAATTTGTATCTAGCGCCTGTCATTATTTCCAGTCGACATTTTAATCAATCTAACCAACTTAAGTGCTCCAAATATGAATTATTTTTTATTCTGATCTTGTACGTATCCGCTTTAATAATTCCATGTTCGTATTACATCAGCCAATATTTGTTGTAGTCATACGAACATTGTTTATAGTAAGATTCAAATTTTTGGAGAATGTTTGCTGAGCATATTCACTTGTTAAAATGGTAACATTAATTACGAGTAGCAGCAATTGCAGCAGCTGTAGTAAGAAATTGAATTGAACGAGTCTCGCTATGAAAAGATACTGAAATCGAAGTGATTTTTCGCACTTTGAGATACGTCAAGAGAGATCAAAAGAATTAAGTCGAGCTATTTGGAGGCGATAAAAATAAAATATGAAAAAAATAATAACTCCAAATGCGTGCAAATCGGATGCAATTGTTGCAATCGGCGTATATTGAGCTAAATGTACAGATTTGGGCATGTAAGTGCAGCAGTTTGGTTTAGCAGTCAACCAATACGTGCAAATCATTGAGTAAATTGAAGCAATGACGAAATCAAACCAAACCATCGAATGCAACAGCAATAGACTGTCAGATACAGATGACTAAAAATCTTATCTCATGGTAACCGATTGAATTACAACCAGAATCAAAGGCAAATACAGCAACAAACGAACAGTAGCGATTGTATAATGCCAATCACTAAAATTGCAAGACAACATTGGTGCGTACCTATAAAATTTGAAATTTGTTGTTGGTCTTGTCAACTCTTTTTTTTGTGGATTTTGTGTTACTAGTACATATTTTAAAATGCCGGCAGTATTAACGTATGTGCAGTAGAAATTCTTTGTACCGCTTATATAAGTGCAGACTTCTTTGAGAATTTATCTCAAACCAAAGTTGTATTCTTGTAAGTGCACACATCATATAGCAAAAAATGTTCGCAAAGGTAAATTTTTAACTTCGATAGTTTAAAAAATAAATCCTTCATACTAGAAATGGGAAATTGAGGATTAAGTGTTATATTAATTTTTGTTTTTCCTTTGCTATCGCAAAATCTTTAGATATTATTTGTGCTCGGTGTTGCACTGTCAACAGCTGTGGCTTTACCAATTGATGGTTATGGTTCATCATTGTCATATGCTGCACCTGCTATTACGTACGCTGCACCAAAAGTGCTTACAACATCACTCGTTCAGCACGCTGCTCCAGCTATAGTCGCACACGCTGCTCCTGCTGTAACTTACGCCGCTGCTGCTCCAGCTTATGTGGCACATGCTGCACCAGCTGTTGCTGTTGCCAAAGTAGCCGTACCTGAACCATATGATCCAAATCCACAATACAGTTTTTCATATGGAGTCTCCGATCATTCAACTGGTGATTCTAAACAGCAAGAAGAAACACTTGTCAATGGTGTTGTACATGGTAGTTATTCCTTGACAGAACCTGATGGTTCCATTCGTAAGGTCACTTATACCGCAGACAAAATTAACGGTTTCAATGCTGTTGTAGAAAAGAAGGGTGTTGCTGTCGTCGCGAAACCAGCGTTAGCTGTTGCTGCTGTGTCTGCCCCAGCTATAGCAAAGGTCGCTTATGCAGCTCCAGCAATTGCTAAGGTCGCTTATGCAGCTCCAGCAATTGCTAAGGTCGCTTATGCAGCTCCTGCACTCTCCTATGGTCACTATCATTAAACAAAGTTGATAGTTGGGCAAAATATGGCATTTGACCGTTGTTAAACTGTTTTTGTTAAGTTTTCTTTCTAGTAATGTAGCGCAAGTGGGTGCATCGCTTAGCTGCGGTGTACACATTTTGATGTAGTAATTTTAGTAGAACAACTGTGTTCGTTATTATATTTTTTGCACAATCGCCAGCTTAACGCTTCATATTAATTTGTATTATTAATTTAATATATATATTCGTCATTAAACTTTTATGGCTTTCACCGTCGACGTACGTTCACGCCGTGCTAACGCATGAGTGCGTGCTGTGTCGCTGGAAATTTGTATGCGGCTCCATTTTACAATTAAACTAAACAACTTAATTATGAATTACGAATTATTTTACTCTTATAAATCGTTTTAAGCTAAATGTGTACAACTGTGCACCAGTCAATCTAGTGAATTTTATAAAAAAAAGTTACGAAAAATGTGCATTTACTGAATAAAGACTTCAGTACAAAAATATTAAAAAATCTCAAGTTTTTTATTTTTTGATTGCCGTTGGGAATAATGAGAGAATGTTGTCTTTTGATCGTTATCGATTAATTTATCGATATGTTTCAAAAGCAAATATAATTTTTTAGATTTTATTTAACAATCTAACACTATGGGCAGGTAAGCTTAGGCGTGGTTGAACCAAGTTTCTTGGCTGAGTAGTGTTAATCAGTTCTTGCCTTATAGGTACATGTTGCGCTCATTTCTATAACCTTCTCATGTTGTTTTGACAGTTTAGGCAGCCTTTTGATAACTCATCGCCTCCGTATTTGGCTTTGCAGTTTTTTATATATATAATAAACATCTATTATTGGAACTGCATTTGACAAGAATTGGAAAGAGAATTTAAACAATTAAAACTTGTGAAATATTTAAAACTTTTTCTACGCATTATGATTATGATTATGTTAGTTTTATCTTAACAGAAATTTTAATCATATGACATGATTCACAGATAAGAATAATCACATCCAAAACGCCATTTACTAAAGTAATTAATTAATATATTGAAAACGTCTGGAAACAGAACACGAATGTTTCATTTGATAATTACTTCACGCAAGAAGTAGGAATAAATATATACTCAATATATACTCGGAGACTATTTTCAAAGAAGCACTACACGATGCGACAGATGGAATTGTGGTTAACGGGGAACTTATAAACAATTTGAGGTACGCCGATGATACAGTGCTTATTGCCGACTCAATAGAGGGCTTACAGAACCTTTTAGACGCTGTTGCATTAAAGTGCAGAGAATACAGCTTAAAATTAAATTGCAGTAAAAGCCAATATAAGGTGGTAAGCAAACGATCCAATTCTGGAGGAAGATTAACAGTATTTGGTTCATAATAGTAATAATAATAATTCTTTACTATTAATAGGATAATAGTAAAGAAATACGTGTCCGAATTGAAAAAGCAAAGTCTTCTTTTATCAAGATGAAAAATTTGCTGTGCACACGAAAGCTGTCATTACCGCTCAGAATAAGAATGCTGCGATGCTATATATTCTCTATACTTCTCTACGGGACAGAGGCGTGGGCGCTGTCTGTTGCATCGATGAATAAACTCGAGGCTTTTGAAATGTGGTACTGAAAATAAGCTGGACAGAAAAAAATTACATATACCGTGGTACTTCGGCGTGTCAACAAAGAGACAAATAATTAGAAACAGTAAAACCCCTCTAAACAGTTAGAGTTTTTGGTCATATTTTGAGGCATCCGGAAAAGTACGGACTACTAAAATTAATCATTGAAGGCAGAATTGAAGGCAGATGTGGCCCTGGAAGACGAAAAATATCATGGCTGAAGAATTTACGTCAAAAATCAGTTCAAGATTTCCATAATATCATTGTGTAATCATTGGTGATGTATATGATTTTAACGTCAAGTTCTCTCATTGTAAATCGTTTTTATAGAAATTTCCTGTAGTGGCAATACCGAAAAAAGCATGTTATATCTGATTAATTTTGAATATTATTTTAATCATTTACTTTGAATAAAATGTTATAGTTCACTATAACAGTAAATAGTTTAAATCATATTATTATATTAATCATATAATCATATAAATATTAAAAATAGTACTCTAAGCCCTAACAAAACGTGGAAAAGAAGAACGAGGAGATAAATGAGGTTTTTCTGAATAATGAATACATAATTACTTCGAGGTCAGCTAAAATATTCTTATTTGTTTCAAAAGTACATCATAAAGCAGTACTCTGTTGAGACCTAAGATCCTACAGATCATATAGTTTAATACATGGAAACTTTTCTTTCCATAAAATAGTTGATGGCTCATGGTTATAATATACTGTTTGTGGAGGGTTAACATATTAATATTTACGTTTTATATTAATTTGATGTTTTCATTATACATATATATTTAAACATCAAGTTTGCTTTGAAGATAAAAATTTTATTTTTAAGAACATTCTAACAATAAATATAAGTACACAAACAAGATAGTGTGTAATTAGTATCTCACTAATGATAATATGTTTTAATTTTTTATAAATTAGACGGTAGTCTGAAAATACAACTGACGTGGTTAATACAACTTTAACTGAAGAATGGTGTTTGAGAATAATTAAATGGTTAGGTTGTACAAATTTTTTTATCAGAAAAAAAGGCATCTTAATTATTTTATTATCATCCAATGTTATTATTATTATTATTATTTA
>NW_024034080.1:0-6456 GCF_002237135.1 Teleopsis dalmanni | reverse complement strand
TTTCTTGTTATTCGAGCTGAATGCAGCTAACAACTAGGACATAATTTTAAAATCTAATCAAACTAACTACAAATTGAAATTATAAATTTATGCATAATTTATATCAAATGTCGATATCATTGTATTTCATTGTATTTCATTGTATTTCATTGTTTCAAACAATTAGAAGATAGAAGGACTATATTTACTGTATTTATATAAGTAGGAAAAAATTAAAAAATTAAAAATTTAAAAAATTAAAAAATTAATAGACACTGTTAAAAGCCAAAGCCTGTTTTGGAATATAAAGCATTTAATAATGAGAAATATTTATTATAACTCTATTTCATTAAACCATATAAAGTCTAAATAAATTATTTTGTTAATGACATTTTTAATATTTTTGAAGTTGTAGTTCTGCAAAATGCTTGTCACGTTTATTGTAAACACAGAAGAAATGTACATTGCAAAGTGGATTGGACCATCTGATTCTATCATTTGGAAACTAGACAAAGTATTCCTACTATCCTTAGATTAGTTTATAACAATAGTTTAAAGCCTAAATAAGCCTTCCAACTACATAATTGTTTATTTTGCATTTAATTAATATGAAATATGAATGTCATTGAATTTGATTTTTCCGTAGAAATGAAAGTCAAACACGAGTTCGCATAATCTAGTAACTATTATTTGTTTCTTGTTATTCGAGCTGAATGCAGCTAACAACTAGGACATAATTTTAAAATCTAATCAAACTAACTACAAATTAAAATTATAAATTTATGCATAACTTATATCAAATGTCGATATTATTGTATTTCATTGTATTTCATTGTTTCAAACAATTAGAAGATAGAAGGCCTATATTTACTGTATTTATATAAGTAAGAAAAAATTGAAAAATTAAAAAATTAAAAATTTAAAAAATTAATAGACACTGTTAAAAGCCAAAGCCTGTTTTGGAATATAAAGCATTTAATAATGAGAAATATTTATTATAACTCTAATTCACTAAACCATATAAAGTCAAAATAAATTATTTTATTAATAATATTTTTGACATTTTTAACATTTTTAATATTTTTGAAGTTGTAGTTCTGCAAAATGCTTGTCACGTTTATTGTAAACACAGAAGAAATGTACATTGCAAAGTGGATTGGACCATCTGATTCTATCATTTGGAAACTAGACAAAGTATTCCTACTATCCTTAGATTAGTTTATAACAATAGTTTAAAGCCTAAATAAGCCTTCCAACTACAGAATTGTTTATTTTGCATTTGATTAATATGAAATATGAATGTCATTGAATTTGATTTTTCCGTAGAAATGAAAGTCAAATACGAGTTCGCATGATCTAGTAACTATTATTTGTTTCTTGTTATTTGAGCTGAATGCAGCTAACAACTAGGACATAATTTTAAAATCTAATCAAACTAACTACAAATTAAAATTATAAATTTATGCATAATTTATATCAAATGTCGATATCATTGTATTTCATTGTATTTCATTGTATTTCATTGTTTCAAACAATTAGAAGATAGAAGGACTATATTAACTGTATTTATATAAGTAGGAAAAAATTAAAAAATTAAAAATTTAAAAAATTAATAGACACTGTTAAAAGCCAAAGCCTGTTTTGGAATATAAAGCATTTAATAATGAGAAATATTTATTATAACTCTAATTCACTAAACCATATAAAGTCAAAATAAATTATTTTGTTAATAACATTTTTAATATTTTTGAAGTTGTAGTTCTGCAAAATGCTTGTCACGTTTATTGTAAACACAGAAGAAAAGTACATTGCAAAGTGGATTGGACCATCTGATTCTATCATTTGGAAACTAGACAAAGTATTCCTACTATCCTTAGATTAGTTTATAACAATAGTTTAAATCCTAAATAAGCCTTCCAACTACAGAATTGTTTATTTTGCATTTAATTAATATGAAATATTAATGTAATTGAATTTGATTTTTCCGTAGAAATGAAAGTCAAATACGAGTTCGCAAAATTTAGTAACTAATATTTGCTTCTTGTTATTCGAGCTGAATGCAGCTAACAACTAGGACATAATTTTAAAATCTAATCAAACTAACTACAAATTGAAATTATAAATTTATGCATAATTTATATCAAATGTCGATATCATTGTATTTCATTGTATTTCATTGTATTTCATTGTTTCAAACAATTAGAAGATAGAAGGACTATATTAACTGTATTTATATAAGTAGGAAAAAATTAAAAAATTAAAAATTTAAAAAATTAATAGACACTGTTAAAAGCCAAAGCCTGTTTTGGAATATAAAGCATTTAATAATGAGAAATATTTATTATAACTCTAATTCACTAAACCATATAAAGTCAAAATAAATTATTTTGTTAATAGACATTTTTAATATTTTTGAAGTTGTAGTTCTGCAAAATGCTTGTCACGTTTATTGTAAACACAGAAGAAATGTACATTGCAAAGTGGATTGGACCATCTGATTCTATCATTTGGAAACTAGACAAAGTATTCCTACTATCCTTAGATTAGTTTATAACAATAGTTTAAAGCCTAAATAAGCCTTCCAACTACAGAATTGTTTATTTTGCATTTAATTAATATGAAATATGAATGTCATTGAATTTGATTTTTCCGTAGAAATGAAAGTCAAATACGAGTTCGCATAATCTAGTAACTATTATTTGTTTCTTGTTATTCGAGCTGAATGCAGCTAACAACTAGGACATAATTTTAAAATCTAATCAAACTAACTACAAATTAAAATTATAAATTTATGCATAATTTATATCAAATGTCGATATCATTGTATTTCATTGTATTTCATTGTATTTCATTGTTTCAAACAATTAGAAGATAGAAGGACTATATTAACTGTATTTATATAAGTAGGAAAAAATTAAAAAATTAAAAATTTAAAAAATTAATAGACACTGTTAAAAGCCAAAGCCTGTTTTGGAATATAAAGCATTTAATAATGAGAAATATTTATTATAACTCTAATTCACTAAACCATATAAAGTCAAAATAAATTATTTTGTTAATAACATTTTTAACATTTTTAATATTTTTGAAGTTGTAGTTCTGCAAAATGCTTGTCACGTTTATTGTAAACACAGAAGAAATGTACATTGCAAAGTGGATTGGACCATCTGATTCTATCATTTGGAAACTAGACAAAGTATTCCTACTATCCTTAGATTAGTTTATAACAATAGTTTAAATCCTAAATAAGCCTTCCAACTACAGAATTGTTTATTTTGCATTTAATTAATATGAAATATTAATGTAATTGAATTTGATTTTTCCGTAGAAATGAAAGTCAAATACGAGTTCGCAAAATTTAGTAACTAATATTTGCTTCTTGTTATTCGAGCTGAATGCAGCTAACAACTAGGACATAATTTTAAAATCTAATCAAACTAACTACAAATTAAAATTATAAATTTATGCATAATTTGTATCAAATGTCGATATCATTGTATTTCATTGTATTTCATTGTATTTCATTGTATTTCATTGTTTCAAACAATTAGAAGATAGAAGGACTATAATAACTGTATTTATATAAGTAGGAAAAAATTAAAAAATTAAAAATTTAAAAAATTAATAGACACTGTTAAAAGCCAAAGCCTGTTTTGGAATATAAAGCATTTAATAATGAGAAATATTTATTATAACTCTAATTCACTAAACCATATAAAGTCAAAATAAATTATTTTATTAATAATATTTTTGACATTTTTAACATTTTTAATATTTTTGAAGTTGTAGTTCTGCAAAATGCTTGTCACGTTTATTGTAAACACAGAAGAAATGTACATTGCAAAGTGGATTGGACCATCTGATTCTATCATTTGGAAACTAGACAAAGTATTCCTACTATCCTTAGATTAGTTTATAACAATAGTTTAAAGCCTAAATAAGTCTTCCAACTACATAATTGTTTATTTTGCATTTAATTAATATGAAATATGAATGTCATTGAATTTGATTTTTCCGTAGAAATGAAAGTCAAACACGAGTTCGCATAATCTAGTAACTATTATTTGTTTCTTGTTATTCGAGCTGAATGCAGCTAACAACTAGGACATAATTTTAAAATCTAATCAAACTAACTACAAATTAAAATTATAAATTTATGCATAATTTATATCAAATGTCGATATCATTGTATTTCATTGTATTTCATTGTATTTCATTGTTTCAAACAATTAGAAGATAGAAGGACTATATTAACTGTATTTATATAAGTAGGAAAAAATTAAAAAATTAAAAATTTAAAAAATTAATAGACACTGTTAAAAGCCAAAGCCTGTTTTGGAATATAAAGCATTTAATAATGAGAAATATTTATTATAACTCTAATTCACTAAACATATAAAGTCAAAATAAATTATTTTGTTAAATTAATAACATTTTTAATATTTTTGAAGTTGTAGTTGTGCAAAATGCTTGTCACGTTTATTGTAAACACAGAAGAAATGTACATTGCAAAGTGGATTGGACCATCTGATTCTATCATTTGGAAACTAGACAAAGTATTCCTACTATCCTTAGATTAGTTTATAACAATAGTTTAAAGACTAAATAAGCCTTCCAACTACAGAATTGTTTATTTTGCATTTAATTAATATGAAATATGAATGTCATTGAATTTGATTTTTCCGTAGAAATGAAAGTCAAACACGAGTTCGCATAATCTAGTAACTATTATTTGTTTCTTGTTATTCGAGCTGAATGCAGCTAACAACTAGGACATAATTTTAAAATCTAATCAAACTAACTACAAATTGAAATTATAAATTTATGCATAATTTATATCAAATGTCGATATCATTGTATTTCATTGTATTTCATTGTTTCAAACAATTAGAAGATAGAAGGGCTATATTTACTGTATTTATATAAGTAGGAAAAAATTAAAAAATTAAAAATTTAAAAAATTAATAGACACTGTTAAAAGCCAAAGCCTGTTTTGGAATATAAAGCATTTAATAATGAGGAATATTTATTATAACTCTAATTCACTAAACCATATAAAGTCAAAATAAATTATTTTATTAATAATATTTTTGACATTTTTAACATTTTTAATATTTTTGAAGTTGTAGTTCTGCAAAATGCTTGTCACGTTTATTGTAAACACAGAAGAAATGTACATTGCAAAGTGGATTGGACCATCTGATTCTATCATTTGGAAACTAGACAAAGTATTCCTACTATCCTTAGATTAGTTTATAACAATAGTTTAAAGCCTAAATAAGCCTTCCAACTACAGAATTGTTTATTTTGCATTTGATTAATATGAAATATGAATGTCATTGAATTTGATTTTTCCGTAGAAATGAAAGTCAAATACGAGTTCGCATGATCTAGTAACTATTATTTGTTTCTTGTTATTTGAGCTGAATGCAGCTAACAACTAGGACATAATTTTAAAATCTAATCAAACTAACTACAAATTAAAATTATAAATTTATGCATAATTTATATCAAATGTCGATATCATTGTATTTCATTGTATTTCATTGTATTTCATTGTTTCAAACAATTAGAAGATAGAAGGACTATATTAACTGTATTTATATAAGTAGGAAAAAATTAAAAAATTAAAAATTTAAAAAATTAATAGACACTGTTAAAAGCCAAAGCCTGTTTTGGAATATAAAGCATTTAATAATGAGAAATATTTATTATAACTCTAATTCACTAAACCATATAAAGTCAAAATAAATTATTTTGTTAATAACATTTTTAATATTTTTGAAGTTGTAGTTCTGCAAAATGCTTGTCACGTTTATTGTAAACACAGAAGAAAAGTACATTGCAAAGTGGATTGGACCATCTGATTCTATCATTTGGAAACTAGACAAAGTATTCCTACTATCCTTAGATTAGTTTATAACAATAGTTTAAATCCTAAATAAGCCTTCCAACTACAGAATTGTTTATTTTGCATTTAATTAATATGAAATATTAATGTAATTGAATTTGATTTTTCCGTAGAAATGAAAGTCAAATACGAGTTCGCAAAATTTAGTAACTAATATTTGCTTCTTGTTATTCGAGCTGAATGCAGCTAACAACTAGGACATAATTTTAAAATCTAATCAAACTAACTACAAATTGAAATTATAAATTTATGCATAATTTATATCAAATGTCGATATCATTGTATTTCATTGTATTTCATTGTTTCAAACAATTAGAAGATAGAAGGACTATATTTACTGTATTTATATAAGTAGGAAAAAATTAAAAAATTAAAAATTTAAAAAATTAATAGACACTGTTAAAATCCAAAGCCTGTTTTTGAATATAAAGCATTTAATAATGAGAAATATTTATTATAACTCTATTTCATTAAACCATATAAAGTCAAAATAAATTATTTTGTTAATAACATTTTTAATATTTTTGAAGTTGTAGTTCTGCAAAATGCTTGTCACGTTTATTTGT
>NW_024034079.1:0-6456 GCF_002237135.1 Teleopsis dalmanni | reverse complement strand
GTTTAATTATATATACCTGTTTTTTGTGCTTTTTTTAAATAATGATAAATTTTTTTTATATATATAATCTCTTATACTCTCTTTATATGTACATTCTGAGTTTGTATTTGTTACTCTAAAAATAAATTATATTGTATTGTATCGTATTTTTAAAACTTTAATTAGCTGTGCGTATTTATTCAGGAAGTTCTACTAATGTGAACCACTTTATAAACAAAAAAAAATTAATACATTGATAATTCGTTAATTGATATTTTTTTAAATTTCAATTCTGATATCAAATATATTATTTATTTTTATTTTTGGTTTATTTTTATTGAGTTTTTTTTTCTCACTCAAACTAACAGTTTAAAAAGCTTAGTTAACTTATTTTCAAGTATCAAAACAAACGATAAAATTGAATTAATTTACATTTTAAAAACTGAATTTCAACAACCAAAACAAAAACCACAAACAAATTGGCTGGGAACAATACTGCCGATTTATTCCAAATCTAATAACCGCAAAGTTGAAAATATGCTAATAAATGCTGCGTCAAAATTGTGTCAAAAAATACATAAAAGCACATTCTCTGTGGTAAATAGTTAACGTCTTGCGCTACAATCGGTCTTTTACTAATTTAAACAATTTTCAATATAGAAACTTTTATATTTTAACTATAAAAAATGCATTAAATTACGATCTTGCATGATCCGCTAAAGATCAGTTGAGTTAAAATTCTTTTTTTTTTCTTCATGCATTATCTAGCAATGAAGAGTAATGGTCTTATCATAGCAAATGCTTAAAGTCGCTATATACTCTATCATATCTCAGATTAGTAACTTATCTATTTTTTTTTCTGTTATTGAAAAAATGTTTCTTTCTTCTCATATATTTTCTACGTTTTCATATTTTTATGCGTTTAATAAAGCCATTAATGCCATTCATTCACTCTTAATTTTATCACAGTTTCCGTTAAATAACTTGTTTACATAAATTGGTTTGGTTTCCATTTAAATTGTCTATCTCTGTGCAGTAAATAAATTTATTTATTAGTTTAAACAATAATTTACATTTATTATAATAGAAAAGTGTATAAATTATTACACTTGCCAATTGAAATAAATTTCTTCCTCCTTCTCCAACCAAACCCCAGAAGAAGTGTCTTTCACTCTTCCCGAAACAAATTGCAATGACTTTTCTGTCTGTTGGCAATTTTTCTCGTATTTTCAATTGGCTTTAATTCAATTAGATTTCTATTATCAAATATCGAGATGTCAGTCAATTTGTCAAACCAAAGCTGATATATATTGACATCGATTTAAATCAATTTGCTAACGATTTTCAGATGTCACTGACCTGCTTCCGTTTCTTCGATACAAGCAAAGCAGCGAACGTATCTCCTCAGTGCTTTACGCACGACATTGTTTACTTCTACACTTTTGTCAAACCGACAATTGTCACTTGATTGACCAATTTTAGAATCTTTTACTTGTCTTCGTCTTTTTGCGTATTTAACAACTTTTATTATATTTATCCATTTATTTCTTTTTCGAATATTTTTCATATTTTTTCGCTAACATGTCGAAAAGTAATTGAAATACATTAAATATGTCACAATTTCTCTGTCAGTGGCGCATAAAGCAATGTATGGGAGAGGACGGGTACGAGGAAGGGGAAGGCAGCAAGTTAATACAATTGTTCTGAAATTGAGTTAATAGAAAAAGTTTAATTGAGAAATTATTATGAACCACTTTTAATAAAATTATTTAATATTCCGCTGTTCTCTATTATAATAATAACATTAAGCATTTGATGGTAACTAAATTTAAATATAAACAAAAAAAAGATTAAAAATCTTCAGATCCTCTTTTCTCATCGACCTGACTAAGCTGTCATTCTATAATGTTAGGGACCTGATCAACTTTATAAAACTGTCAGGTTGATTTTCCTTTACCTAATGGGGAGTCGTTACCCTTTTCGGCGTTGGTTGTATACTGTTTTAAATCTATGTACGTACCAATGTTAATCCTGTGATATCACAATAGGCCATCATTTGAGCTCATGTGGGCTCTTTCGAAACAAAGCCGCCACTCCAACCTACCTACCCACCATATAAACAAAATTTATACTTAAATGAATTTATATATAAGTAAAAATGAATTTATATAAATAAATTTTAAATAAATATGTCGTATTTAAAAAAAATATTTACATATATCTAAATACTGAAACTACTTCAACCTCTCTTCAAAAGCTAAAAGCTAATCCAGGAAAGTAGTATGCTTATCTACAATAAGTAAGTCATCAGACGATCTTTGCTATATGGATGTTTCACTTTTAATAAAGCAGCTAAATACACCATTGAAGAACTGCAAAAGTTTCGAATTATCACCCGAAGGAAGATATGTCTAGTATATCAAAATCTCTGATATTCATAGAGATCTTTCTTTTGATCCATCACCTAGCACTTAAAAATTGAAGTGTTTAAACTATTCACTAATAAATATAGAAACTCCAACAATTCTTTAGCTTTCAAGGGATGAAGAGAAGAGATAAATTCGTTAGGTACACTTGAAAGAAATCAAGGGATGAAAAAATGATTTGTCTATATTTCATTTGACAAACTACTGACATAACTCATTAAATGCAAAAACAATATACAGTTCGTACGAGCGAGCTTTACAAATGAAACACCAGAACAACGTTCTGCTCGTTTAGAAAACAAAAAAAAAAATTAGAAAAATCGTGAAACTAACAAATTTTATAAGCCAAAAAAAGAATTCACAATAAAAATTATATAGAGTTCCAAGTTTTTCTTATCCATTCTCGCGGTATATTATAAAGTTGATCTATATTCACTTAACTTGAAGATCGTTTATTTGTGATCTTCACCGTCAATATTTCTGAGCCATACCATAAGACGAGTAAAATAAGCGACTTATGGTATATGGAATTATTTTTGTTTGTCGTGATAGTATGCGTCTTCTAAATTGCTTACCAATCCAGTAGAAGCAGTTATTCGTAAGAGTGATTGCTTGTTTGAACTCACGACTAATGTTAATTACTACTTGGATACATGTATATTGATTAAAAATGGTGAAACCATTGGCAAATACCTGTAAACGAATAAAAGGTCTTTTTATTGAAGTAATAGATATATAGTTTAATAAAACGACTATATTAATGAAGGGATTCGATGGATCGAATATAAGTTCAATAAGTACGATTTTTTTATTATTAACATATATCCATCAATTGATATAGATTTTACTATAACAGAAATAAAAACTTAAGCTTCTCATATTAAAAATTTGTTTGTCATTTATTGTTAATTTTTGCTTATTTATTTTCACATAATATTAAAAAAAAAAATTTTAATAGGCTCTGAATGTGACCTACGAAGTAGTCCGAAATGTTTGATTTAAAATTAATTTTTTAAAATATTATTAAAATATAAACAAAAATTTTCACAATTACTCATAATGAATATATATGAGTAACTATTTATTTTAAAAAGTAATTATAATAATTACTTTTTAATATATGGAGTTGTTGAATAAACGTCCTTAAACCCGGTTAAAGTATATAAGTCGAATATGTTAAAATTTTGATATGACGGGTGGTGTTGGATGGATCGGTTATAAATTCGATAAGAAAAACTTTTCATTTTTAACATATTTCTGCAGATTGGTTTAGATTTTATTATAGCTGGAATATAACCTTAGGGTTCTCATATTTAAAAATTTTTTTTCTTCATCACTGTTAACGGGCCATGAAGAAACTAAGTCTTTTCGAGGATACTTTTCAATAACTGTCTATTCTTTGTAATTATTTTTAAGTTGCTAGAGTCAGAACTATTATTAGGTCTGCATTTACTTTATTGGATGTATAGAAAAATGTTTTTGTATGACCTCTACATAATTCTGTGTGAAACGTTTTTAGATTATTTTTTTTATATTGTAATTTTTTTATATTCCAACTAACAATCAATTAATCAGGTCTATAGTGCTTCTTGAACTACTAAACTAAATTAGAACAGCAGTAAATTATTGCTGAAGATTAGAAGATGTGGCAATATACATAGTTGTTGGTTGGTATAATTACATACTCATCTATATAAACGATGCAAATGTTTTACTACATTACGGAACATTGATCTCCATGCACCATTAACATTAGCATTCTCGCTCCTGCGTCTATGTATGTTCCGCTACACGTGTCCTCCATATGCTCGTAATTGCTTCCAAAAATGCACAAGTTTTTAAGACGAAATACGCATTTTTATGGCTCAGTTGTGGCCCAACAAATTGAACCCATTTGAACTCCAGTAAGAAGAAGCATCGCGAAAGATGTCGGCAAAATGTGCAATAAATTAATAAAAAAAAACACTTAAAACAAATAACAAAATCAGAGCTTAAAATAAATGTTTCACTGTCGCTGGAACATAAAAATGTATTTTATAATAAAGCAACACCGAAAGCAAAATTGTGATAAAATTAAAATCAAAATAAAAGACAAACGAAATTGAATGACTCACCCATTGAGTACGCGCATGGATCAGTAGCGCTACTGGATCATCAATTACCGCGCGAGGCATGATTTAGTCGCTGCCGGTCCGCCGAAATAAACAAGGCGCTCATGAGCGAGTGTTTACATTAAGCGAGAAACTTCAGTGTTTTTTATGAAAAAAAAATTTTTTTAACAAAATAGTGTTTATTTCTATTTGCAGTTAAGATACGAAAAAACTTAAAAATGTCGAAATAATTAAAATATAAAAACTTATAAAACAAAAAAAAAACAATCTCATTCATAAAAATATATTCAATATTACAAATGAATAGTGAAATTAAATAAAAATGATACGATTTTAAATAATAAAATAAACAAATACAACTCACAAAGTCCTACTTCCGCTCAGGCACAGTGGGCAAAAGTTTTAACTTCGCTCAAATTAAATTTGAACGAAACGCACAAAATATCACAAAAAAGCACAAATTTTACAAAAAAAAAACAAAAGAAACGACAAAGTAGTTAGTTTTGGAACTTACAAATTATAGCAGTTTTAAATATACCATTTATACCATATATCGTATATATACTATAACTTAAGAACTCGTCGAGCACTCGTAGAGAAAGCCAAAATGTCGCGTTCAAAGCACACAGTTGCATGCTTTATATCGAAATTTTTAATACTCGCTAGCATAATCGTTCAGAACATAGCTATACCGACGCCGCCACCCGATATGATACTCTCGTCACCAGCACCATTCTCTGCACCCGTGACAAAGTCTACCAGTGAGCTGTTGGCTGCTTTGGCCTCAGCCATGACTACTGGTAGCGCAGCTGCTGAATCGCCTACCGCACCGGATGCAACACTCAATAATTCCTACGACTATGGGTCAGGTGACGGTGGTGCAGGCGAAGCTGATGGCGATGGTGATGGGGTTGGGGTTGGTAATGGTTCCTCACCCGCGGAAGCTAAAGAGACTGATTTTTCGTTACCCTCACACACATCACCAGCATCTGTAGAACAACAAGATGAACCACATGTACCGCCAACTACAATTTCTTTCGCTAAAGTTGCTCCAGCAGCTGTTGACACAAATGACGGTGGTTTCAATAGCGGCAGCAATGGTGCTAGTGGCGGTACGGCGACCACTGTTGATGATGACGCAACACCACCATACGCCGCTGTGGATGACAAATATGGTAAATACAAGCAATGATAATAATTTTATACATAATAAAAGCGTAACAGTTTAAGTGGTCATTTTCTAGTTTATTAAGTGTTTGTCGTAATTTAACTGCTGAACACAATTGTGGCAGCCGCATTACATAAAAAAGCATAAAAATATCTGAAAAAAAACTGAAGCAAAAAAATTTCTTGCTGCCACACGAGATACTCAACATTTATGTACGCTAAATGTATTTTGTGTCTGCTTGAGTTTTTCTGCTCTAAAAATATTTTACTTAATTGTAATGTACATTTTTTAGGTTTACATGTGCTTGACATATAAGCATTTGCACGTATTCACATGTAATTAAGATTTCTTTAAGGTCTGAAATACATTTACTACAAATTTCTACAGTAATTTATGCATTGTAAATGCTTTATATGCATTTATATTCGTTAATATATTCTATTAATATTCTATACTTCAGAGTAAAATATACTCATATCTAGTATAGAAATATCTCATTAAACTTGACCTCTGTTTTTGTTCGTTATAATTCATCAAAACTGTTTGAGATGTTTGAGATATACGTATACGTACAATAACGTTTTTTTATTAATGATCAGTTTCTGTTATCAGACCCGCACCTCTTCTCCTCCATTTTTGGAAACGACACTGCACATTGACTACCGCACATAAATGTGATTTACGAGTTAAACTTAATGCGCTAAAATTAATTGCACAACAAAATTGCAATGAAATATTGTTGAAAAAAAAAATTATACAAAATAAATTAGTT
>NW_024034078.1:0-6457 GCF_002237135.1 Teleopsis dalmanni | reverse complement strand
GGTATTTTAATTAAAAATAAAAATAAAATCGCTTATTGTGTATAAATTCTATAATCCCGAAAATGGTACTTACCAAGCCATCGCTGCCATTTACTTCGATAGCTGTTTTAAGCCTCTGCGATAATTGTTCTAATAATCTATCGTATTTTATATTTAGTGCATCGAGTCTATGGCTATAATACTGTGTTGCTCCTGGGTCACTGTCTGGTGGACGTAAGTCTCGTCGTGGTGGTGAGAAAGATGGACGTGCCTCTATAAGCCAATCCACAAAGCGTAGACATTTGGCGTCGTAAATCTTGATAATTGTTCAATTCTTCGCCAGAAAATTTCATTTGGTGCCGCTCGTCATTTACAATTTTAGAGTGAAATTTATCGATAATTTTGTGTTCATGTTGTTGACTATCCAATTCTTCTTTAACAGATGATAAATCTGATCCATAGTCGGCTGCAAGTATTTGTTTCTAAACGAGAAAATATGTCAAATTCATATATAAAAAAAAGTTTTATTATACTGATTATAAGTAAGTGAGTAAACTTTTATGACAAAGAAACAGAATCGGTCAGACCAATGTTTTATTATTCTTCCCTTATTATTGCTATTTTATTTTTATATAAATATTTGGAATATTAGATATTATAAGAATATGTAATTGTATAAGAAAAATAATTTTAAATGCATTAGTGGAACTTAATTTTCCAATAAAAAAAAAAATAAAATAAAATCAATTAAATATTTCCTACTTCACTATATTTCATTTAAGAAGTTTTAAAACTCCATTGCACAAATTAAAAAATTTTTCATTTTTATTAAGGAGTGAAAAAATGCAATATAAAATAAAATAAAGTAACATTAAAAATAATGACAGTCTATCATGTGTTTTCATTGTTGCACAAAATGGGAGCACAAAACAGAAAAAAAAGCAACTGACAAGAAGACCAATGACAAAAAAGAACATTATTGTATGTACCAAAAGCAAAACACGAGAAAAAGAGACGTCACTTTCTTCCAGTGCTCGTTAGAATGGAATAGTCATTCGAATACAGAAACACCAAAAACATATGAAACGAATTGATAAAGGAAGCGCGCAAGCAGAACAGGCATAAGCAGCAACCGCATGGAAATATGAGCGACACACAACACACCTTTCTGTACCTTGTTTTTGTGTACAATTTGTTTTGTGCACAATCAACGTAAAATCTGCATAACAAAGAAAGACAGTAAAATATTTCCACATTCTTGAGTTTTGTCTTCAACTCCGTACTCTTTTTAATTTACTCTTTTGCGTACAAGCAGTGCGAGAATAGACAAGAAATTTGTGTGTTCTGCTATATATAATAAAATCACAAAATTTTAATTTTATTTTGGAATATAAAAACAATAATTATTGTTAAATAAACTCAAATTTATTTATGTTTTAACTATTTATTTTTAAATATTCACACACAATTTTCAATTTTCGCTGAAAATTTTTCCGTACACTACAGATCGCGACCGTATTGTTCAAACGCTGTAAACGTAATAAAACTGAAACACTGAGAAGTCGTGTATATAAATCAGTTTGTGTGGATTGTATTAGCAAACTTGTATGCAATACAATCCACAATGCTCTTCTCACCAATTGTTTAGTATAGTAACTGTATGATTTATATGCGTTCCTTCTCTTTTGAATAACAAACAAAATGTTATGCAGAAGTTTTACAGTTTATAAAACTGCACAATGAATGTGGATTGTGGAAATGCACTTTAATTGATATATTTTTCGGCTTATTAGTTTTTTTAAATATTTAAATTTTATATAACATGTATAAATATAAATTATTTAAATAATTTTTTTTAAATTTTTTTACAATTTTATGAATTAAATCATTTTTAATTGCAGTTTATTAATATACGTAAATAGTAAAACCCGCAAAGCAGGAAAATGAATTTTTACTTAATAAAATTCAATTAACTCAAAAATATATTATATATTAATTATATCAGCAAAACTAATGTAATAATTTAATAAAATTAAAAATTATAGCAATTTACATAGAAAATAACTTTCATATATAGAAAATAATTATTTTAAAGACATTTTTGACACTGATTTAAATGAATTTCTAGAGTATTCCGATGAATTTCGTCGAAATAAAAATTAAATGAACTCATAAAAGAATTTTTTAGCCGGTAAATTTGTGTAATTATTTACTATTATTAATTTATTAAGAAAAAAAAACCTTTTTTTCTGCAAACTTAATCCTTAAATTAATTCGCAAATAATTTTATTATAAAAAAAGAATTCAATGAACCACTAAAAAGGTTTGATTCATGCATCAAATATATATGTATGTACTTTAGATAAAGTTTTTAAAGTCATTCTAAAATCAATTTTTTTTTTTTTTTGCTAAGGAAGCTATGTAAATATTTAATAATATTTTATAGTATATCTAGATATCGTATAGGCTAATGTGCTTCTGATGTCGCAATTTTTGGCTGCACGTTCAAAAATTTTGTTTTACATGCGCAGTTCATTTACATGTACATGCGTACATTTTTAAATGCATTGGATTTCAATAATTTACTGCAGGCTTTTAGTTAACAAAGCATATAAGTTTTGATTTATTTTGTTTGAGGTAGCTCTGAAATTAACAAATAATAATTTAAGATTCAAAATAGTAATTCTTTGAGGAAATTGGCTACTTCTGCTAACAGAAAGGGAAGATAAAAAGAAAATTTGCAAACATCGCTTGCACAACAAATTAAACAAACTAACAAACACACCATATGTGTGTAGTGTGTAGTGCACGGCCTCAAAAACAAATAACTTGACTTCCAAGACGGTGGCCGCCTAAAATATTTATGTTCTACTCTGTGCAAACAAACAACAGCAAAAACGAAAATCGAAAAACTGTATAAAAAAGTTGTTAAATAGAGAAAGAAGAAATAACAGAAACTGAACCGTTTGCTTGCAGTGAGAGAGCAGAGCAAATGATTTTTGATCAAATTCACATACGAATAAGAGTAAAATGACAAGTGCAAAAAACTGCCGCGCAAAATTTATTTGCATAAAATATTTTTTGTTATATATTTGTTAAGGGGCAAACATATATTATAAGCTTATATATATTTAGTTTATTATAATTGTTTAAAAAAAATTTGTAATATAAATTACAATTTTTTTATAAATTAATTTATTAGCGAATATATTGTTTTTCGCTCTTTCTCTATTCCTTCTCTCGTAGTCAGACAACTCTCGCATACACACATCCATTTTCGTTTGGCGCTTCTTGAAATGAAGCAAAGTAAATTTCCAAAGCGAGAATTGAGATTAATATGTCCTCAAGTTTTCCTTTAATTGCAATGCATTCTTCTGTGAAGATTCGTCTAACTTGTTTGCTTTCCTCTAAAAAGTATAATAAAATATTTGAATACGTTTTAAATCTGTAAAATTAAATTTAAGCTAAAATTATTTATTTAGTACCACGAGTTCTACGGCTGGCAAATAATTTCTTCATCACAAACGATACAGAAATAGTTTTAATAAGACACTACTGAAGAGAATACTATTTTCGTACTAAACAAATTTATGTATTCAATCTAACATCAAGTAAAAAATTTACACTTAAATTTAATTGAAATTAAGATCGTATGACAGTTATTTGATAAAATGTTTTTATAATTGGTGAATATACCCCCGCCTACGAAAAAATAAAAATAAACTAATTTAATTAAATTAATTTACCTTCAGCTCTAGCGCGTTTTTCAAATTCGTCAAATAAACGATTTACTTCATCCATTTCACGGCGTAAACGTCTTAATTGTGGATCATTTGGATCACCCTCACTTAAAAGTTTATCTGCGTCATCATTGAGTGCACGCCGTATCGCTGTACGCTGTTCTGGACCCACTGCAAGAAATTGGTCACAGAACGATCGAATAACCGTTTAAGTCGTTCAGCTGCATCAATTGCCTCTTGGTCAGGAGGAGGCATTAATAAGCAAGCACTAGGAATTGAACCCTCTTGTCCTATTGAATTACGAATTCTCCATTTAACTCGACTAGAGTTATCGAGCAAGATACAAGTTTCTCCCTTTTCAATTTGTAGTTGACCTTGCTGCTTATAAGCACATATTGCTTGTACAGAGCATTGATTATTTACCGGTTGTCGTCTTTTATATATTGGAACAATTGTTTGAGCCCGATGGGTCAAATTAGCAACAGTTTCACTAAAAGCATTCAATTCTTCACGTAAATCCTGCATACCACGTAATAAAGCTTCACCTTGATCAAGACCAAAATCCGATTGAGAATATTTGCTATTTAAAATGTCATCACGCTTCACGAGTCATTGCTCGGCATCTTTTATTTCAGCAAAAAATTGATGATATTCGGTAGCATGCTTTAAGTGGACTTCAAGACACAGTGTCAACTGAAGCAGCCAAGCCCATTGTTGTTGTAGTACGGCAACCCTCTCAGAGTCCCGGTACAGTTGCTGACAGAAGTCAAAATCAAACCAAGCGAAACAGACTTCGTAAAGTTACTGTGCAGAAACTTAGGTAATGTACGAACTCAACCTGGACTGCGACACGGTCAACAACCAGTCTTAGTACCCAGCGAGCTGTCAGAGAGCAAGTATGTATTCCTACGCATCGATCGCGTTCCGACACCCTTAGAACAACTTTACGAGGGCCCTTATTAGATTATTTATTATTATGAAATTTAAATCAATAAAACAAATCCATAAAGAAAATGTGTGAATTTTATGTTAAATTGAGTGTCAAATTTGATCAAGTGAATATTTTTTTATACAATATTAAATTTAACCGACACGAGCATCACTCAATATGGTAAATGCAACAAAAATTTTTTAAATCGTGAATAACAGTAAATAGCAATGCAAAAAATTTACAATATTTTTTGAATGTTACAACAAAACTTTATAGACAATGTACGGTAATTACGCGTACTCGTTCTCGTATTCGTACAACAGAAATTATTTTCAAATAATTCCTTATGCAAATCATGCAAAATTGTTATATTATTCTGTTTAATCAATTATTATTATTTAGACATATTGAATTAATTGCTGCAAGTTAATTGCTACACTCATTAAATTTGATGAATGTTACCAATATATGAATGAGCTACAATTCAGTTTGAGCAATGAAGCGTAAACGAAACATTGGACCACTATTTTTAAACAGCAAAAAACACAAGTGCAAAAAAAGATTTAATGAATAGTGTTATTTAACACTTCTTGTGCTCAATGGTCGTTTGTAAGTTCTTATCCAAATGCACCTTTATATATAATTTGGGTGCCATCCAATTTGGCACGAATACGTTTGCCTACGATCTCTGCTGAAAACACTAAATCTTCTAAAATAAAATACACAGCAGTTAAACTACGCGAACGGATTATTGCACCGTCTTGTTTTTACGAAAACTTTGTAGTTACTCGTTCACTATCTAAGTCTTTACGGTGCTGATATAACTCTTCCTCTTCAAGTGGTCCTTGCAAACCCTTATGAAATATATTTCTCATCCACCAGAAACTCCATCTCGAAAATATATTAGCGGTTGAGTAGGGATTCTTTGGGCGTTCAATTTTTCTTCTAGTCCGATTGATGTTAAATTTCTTTATTTACAGTTACGTTTGATTATGATAAACCAAAAATGTAGTAATAAATTCGAAGTTCAAGAAATGAAGATAACCGACACGAGCACCACTCAAATATGGTAAATGCAACAAAAATTTCTTAAATCGTGAATAACAGTAAATAACAATGCAAAAAATTTACAATATTTTTTCAATGTTACAACAAAACTTTATAGACAATGTACGGTAATTATGCGTACTCGTTCTCGTATTCGTACAACAGAAATTATTTTCAAATAATTCCTTATCCTTATGCAAATCATGCAAAATTGTTATATTATTCTGTTTAATGAATTATTATTATTAAGACATATTGAATTAATTGCTGCAAGTTAATTGCTACACTCATTAAATTTGATGAATGTTACCAATATATGAATAAGCTACAATTCAGTTTGAGCAATGAAGCGTAAACGAAACATTGGACCACTAATTTTAAACAGCAAAAAACACAAGCGCAAAAAAAGATTTAATGAAATAAGTGTTATTTAACACTTACTTTGTGCTCAATGGTCGTTTGTAGATTCTTATCCAAATGCACCTTTATATATAATTTGGGTGCCATCCAATTTGGCACGAATACGTTTGCCTACGATCTCTGCTGGAAACACTAAATCTTCTAAAATAAAATACACAGCAGTTAAACTACGCGAACGGATTATTGCACAGTCTTGTTTTTACGAAAACTTTGTAGTTACTCGTTCACTATCTAAGTCTTTACGGTGCTGATATAAGTCTTCCTCTTCAAGTGGTCCTTGCAAACCCTTATGAAATATTTTTTTCATCCACCAGAAACTCCATCTCGAAAATATATTAGC
>NW_024034077.1:0-6459 GCF_002237135.1 Teleopsis dalmanni | reverse complement strand
TAACAGTAAAAAATATGTTTGGTTTTCTAAATATACTTAGTTTTTATATAGTATAGAGCACATTTTCTTTAAAAATGGAAAGCAAATATTTGTAAAAACGAGGTTGCATTACAAAATTAATTATATCTTTAAAAGCAGAGATACCATTTTTCTGCAAATTAACTTAATCGAAAGAGGACACTTCTAGCTTTCATTTGATGTAATAATATTAATAGATTGGTCGATTAACTTAAAAGTTATTGAGTGCCAAAGTTCAAAAACTAATTTTCTTTGGTACAAAATAATTTATATCTTTAAAAGCAGAGATACCATTTTTCTGCAAATTAGCTTAATCGAAAGAGGACACTTCTAGCTTTCATTTGATGTATTCATATTAATAGATTGGTCGATTAACTTAAAAGTTATTGAGTGCCAAAGTTCAAAAACTAATTTTCTTTGTTACAAAATAATTTATATCTTTAAAAGCAGAGATACCATTTTTCTGCAAATTAGCTTAATCGAAAGAGGACACATCAAGCTTTCATTTGATGTATTCATATTCATAGATTGGTCGATTAACTCAAAAGTTATTGAGTGCCAAAGTTCAGAAACTAATTTTCTTTGAAAAGAAAAACATTTTATCTTAAAAAATCATATACCAGAAGTCAGAAAAATTTTAGTACAGAATAAACTTTGAATATAAAACACTAATTATTACAATAATTTAAAAAAAAATAGAATATTCACATATTAATTATAATTAATTCAAATGTGCGCTTACTTATTTATGCACAACAGTTGAAATTGCATTGATAAGTGTGGGATATTAAATGCAAATAGTTTAGCGTCGAATTTTTATTAACTTGCTACTTCTAAGATTTATTATGTAAATTAAAAAAGCTAGAATTTTTTTTAAGGACGATTTGATATAATATTATATATCTTACTCGATCAACAAATTAGGTATAATTAACTTAAAAATGTACTCATTTTAGCCTGCACTATCGATACGTTTGTAAAAAATTTTGCAATCAGCTGATTGCATTCTTGCGTAGAAACTGTAAACAAAGTAAATCAAAGTAGAAAAATTGTAAATATATCTTGGAATTAATAAAAAAGCTATATATAAAACTCTTCAGAAAAATGATATAATCTTATTCAATATTATTGACAAAATTAATTGAAAAAACAATCATTATAAGACATTGTTTGGATTAATCGCCTTTAAAATATTAATTGTTCATTGATATGTTTTTCTCTGACAAAGTGCTCTTATTTGTAAGAAACCCAAAATGCAAATAATTTTCCATAGTGATGACGAACAAAAGAAAATTCTTATCAGAAAAGCAGAAAAATTTGTTTTAATAATTTAATAATATGAATTTTTAAGAATGTATAATTATATTATAGGATATATTAATGTACCATAAGTATAATGAAATAAGTCTACCTTATGGTACATTACGCTGTAGAAGCGTATATTAGAGAAAACGTAATTATTTTTTATTTTATTTATTTATTTTATAACAGTAGCGGACTTTTAGTTTCATGTTTCTGGAAAAAAGATGCAGTAGTTGATTTAATTATAAAGCGTGAAAGATTGTTTTTTTATTGTTTAAAATTTTTATTATATAAATGCAATTGTTTTCATATATAAACGGAAGTATGTTTATTAAAAAATGCATATATATTGCATTTTATTTAACTGTTACATGCAATTAAAATTCCTTTGAAATTTTTAGTAACACATTATATTTCGCTCTCTATTAAATTTAGCATACTGAACATGAGCATCAATAATTGTATGTGTTTTAACTCTTATGATTTAAATTAACCAATAGATAATCAAATCGCTTTTACAGTTTATGTCGCTATTGCAACGCGTCGCAATTTAAGTTCATGGTACAGTGCTGGCACACTGACGCAAACTAAAGCGCATGAAATGCAGATTACATTTGAAGTTTATGTAATATATTATGCATTAAAGTAAAATAAGTGAATATGATTAGAATAATGTAATAGATCTAATATATTTTATAATGTAACATATTTTATTGTTATAAAAGAAGATGTAAATTTTAATAGAATTTTAATATAATCAAATAATTCATGAGTATTATTGAAAGAGTAGTCTCAATATGCATTTTTTAATATACATATTTTCATTTATATGTATATGAAAACAATTACATTTACAGTTTGTCAACATTGTGTTTGCAATTTTGCAATTTCTTATTTTTAACGGGACAGAATACCGTTAGATGAGTCTGAGTTTTTCTGTTTGTTATAATATTCTGCAAAAACTGTTCAGTTTCTTTGTTATTTAATAAGTAGAGTGTTTTAAGTGAAGGAATAACTAGAACGCACGTGATTAAATATGCCAGGAAAAGGAACAAATTCAAATAATAATAAATATAATAATAAAATATAATAATAAAAATCACATCATCTTAGTACTCTGAATCATATCTTAAATGTGCGCTAGCAAACTGAAATCGTTTTTCAATTTTTTGAACAGATAACAACGGTGTGTTACGTGCAACTATCGAAGAATAAATGTTTTGTAATAGCACTTTTCTTATGGCCTTGTGACTAACAACAATATTAAATAGCTTCTCCAGACTTAATGCCAATGATCTTATGGAAATTCAAGGATTTTTATCAATTGTTTGCAATACTCTTCTTTAATGGCGATCAGACAATGGTTTAATACGGTGGCCTGATGGTTTTTAACTAATACAATCCTCATTTTCTGCTCTGTTTATGATATTACATATTGTTCTTAATTGTTCTTTTACCTGGCATATTTAATCACGTGCGTTCTAGTTATTCCTTCACTTAAAACACTCTACTTATTAAATAACAAAGAAACTGAACAGTTTTTGCAGAATATTATAACAAACAGAAAAACTCAGACTCATCTAACGGTATTCTGTCCCGTTAAAAATAAGAAATTGCAAAATTGCAAACACAATGTTGACAAACTGTAAATGTAATTGTTTTCATATACATATAAATGAAAATATGTATATTAAAAAATGCACTACTCTTTCAATAATACTCATGAATTATTTGATTATATTAAAATTCTATTAAAATTTACATCCTCTTTTATAACAATAAAATATGTTACATTATAAAATATATTAGATCTATTACATTATTCTAATCATATTCACTTATTTTACTTTAATGCATAATATATTACATAAACTTCAAATGTAATCTGCATTTCATGCGCTTTAGTTTGCGTCAGTGTGCCAGCACTGTACCATGAACTTAAATTGCGACGCGTTGCAATAGCGACATAAACTGTAAAAGCGATTTGATTATCTATTGGTTAATTTAAATCATAAGAGTTAAAACACATACAATTATTGATGCTCATGTTCAGTATGCTAAATTTAATAGAGAGCGAAATATAATGTTACTAAAAATTTCAAAGGAATTTTAATTGCATGTAACAGTTAAATAAAATGCAATATATATGCATTTTTTAATAAACATACTTCCGTTTATATATGAAAACAATTGCATTTATATAATAAAAATTTTAAACAATAAAAAAACAATCTTTCACGCTTTATCATTAAATCAACTACTGCATCTTTTTTCCAGCAACATGAAACTAAAAGTCCGCTACTGTTATAAAATAAATAAATAAAATAAAAAATAATTACGTTTTCTCTAATATACGCTTCTACAGCGTAAGTTACCATAAGGTAGACTTATTTCATTATACTTATGGTACATTAATATATCCTATAATATAATTATACATTCTTAAAAATTCATATTATTAAATTATTAAAACAAATTTTTCTGCTTTTCTGATAAGAATTTTCTTTTGTTCGTCATCACTATGGAAAATTATTTGCATTTTGGGTTTCTTACAAATAAGAGCACTTTGTCAGAGAAAAACATATCAATGAACAATTAATATTTTAAAGGCGATTAATCCAAACAATGTTTTATAATGATTGTTTTTTCAATTAATTTTGTCAATAATATTGAATAAGATTATATCATTTTTCTGAAGAGTTTTATATATAGCTTTTTTTATTAATTCCAAGATATATTTACAATTTTTCTACTTTGATTTACTTTGTTTACAGTTTCTACGCAAGAATGCAATCAGCTGATTGCAAAATTTTTTACAAACGTATCGATAGTGCAGGCTAAAATGAGTACATTTTTAAGTTAATTATACCTAATTTGTTGATCGAGTAAGATATATAATATTATATATCAATCGTCTTAAAAAAATTCTAGCTTTTTATTTACATAATATCTTAGAAGTAGCAAGTTTAATAAAAATTCGACGCTAACTATTTTGACATTTAATATCCCACACTTATCAATGCAATTTCAACTGTTGTGCATAAATAAGTAAGCGCACATTTAAATTAATTGTAATTAATATGTGAATATTCTATTTTTTTTTAAATAATTGTAATAATTAGTGTATTATATTTAAAGTTTATTCTGTACTAAAATTTTTCTGACTTCTGGTATATGATTTTTTAAGATAAAAGGTTTTTCTTTTCAAAGAAAATTAGTTTTTGAACTTTGGCACTCAATAACTTTTAAGTTAATCGACCAATCTATGAATATTATTACATCAAATGAAAGCTAGAAGTGTCCTCTTTCGATTAAGCTAATTTGCAGAAAAATGGTATCTCTGCTTTTAAAGATATAATTAATTTTGTAATGCAACCCGTTTTAAAATTTTTGCTTTCCATTTTAAAGAAAATTTGCTCTATACCTATATAAAAACTGAGTTTATATTTAGGAAAACCAACATATTTTTTACTGTCATATGTCTTTTATTTCATAGTTTTTAATTAAATAATAATGTTTTAATTAATTAAAACTTGAAATAACATCGTAATAAGAAATCGACGCTAACTATATTTTGACATTACATTTCCCTTTTCCATCAGTGCAATTTCAACTGTTCGACGACAACTATTTTGACATTTAATATCCCACACTTATCAATGCAATTTCAACTGTTGTGCATAAATAAGTAAGCGCACATTTGAATTAATTATAATTAATATGTGAATATTCCATTTTTTTTAAATAATTGTAATAATTAGTGTTTTATATTCAAAGTTTATTCTGTACTAAAGTTTTTCTGACTTCTGGTATATGATTTTTTAAGATAAAATGTTTTTCTTTTCAAAGAAAATTAGTTTCTGAACTTTGGCACTCAATAACTTTTAAGTTAATCGACCAATCTATAAATATTATTATATCAAATGAAAGCTTGATGTGTCCTCTTTCGATTAAGCTAATTTGCAGAAAAATGGTATCTCTGCTTTTAAAGATATAAATTATTTTGTAACAAAGAAAATTAGTTTCTGAACTTTGACACTCAATAACTTTTAAGTTAATCGACCAATCTATGAATATGAATACATCAAATGAAAGCTAGAAGTGTCCTCTTTCGATTAAGCTAATTTGCAGAAAAATGGTATCTCTGCTTTTAAAGATATAATTAATTTTGTAATGCAACCTCGTTTTTACAAATTTTTGCTTTCCATTTTTAAAGAAAATTTGCTCTATACTATATAAAAACTAAGTTTATTTAGAAAACTAAACATATTTTTTACTGTCATATGTCTTTTATTTCATAGTTTTTAATTAAATAATAATGTTTTAATTAATTAAAACTTGAAATAACATCGTAATAAGAAATCGACGCTAACTATATTTTGACATTACATTTCCCTTTTCCTTCAGTGCAATTTCAACTGTTCGACGACAACTATTTTGACATTTAATATCCCACACTTATCAATGCAATTTCAACTGTTGTGCATAAATAAGTAAGCGCACATTTGAATTAATTATAATTAATATGTGAATATTCCATTTTTTTTAAATAATTGTAATAATTAGTGTTTTATATTCAAAGTTTATTCTGTACTAAAGTTTTTCTGACTTCTGGTATATGATTTTTTAAGATAAAATATTTTTCTTTTCAAAGAAAATTAGTTTCTGAACTTTGGCACTTAATAACTTTTAAGTTAATCGACCAATCTATAAATATTATTATATCAAATGAAAGCTTGATGTGTCCTCTTTCGATTAAGCTAATTTGCAGAAAAATGGTATCTCTGCTTTTAAAGATATAAATTATTTTGTAACAAAGAAAATTAGTTTCTGAACTTTGACACTCAATAACTTTTAAGTTAATCGACCAATCTATAAATATGAAGACATTAAATGAAAGTTTGAAGTGTCTTCTTTCGATTAAGCTAATTTGCAGAAAAATGGTACCTCTGCTTTTAAAGATATAATTAATTTTGTAAAGTAACCTATTTTTACAAAATTTTATTCTCCTTATTTTGAAGAAAATTTTTTCTATATTATGTAAAAAGCGATTATATTTAGAAAAACAAACATATTTTTTATTGTTATAAGCTTTTTAGTTCATAATTTTTGGTCAAGTAACAAAGTTTTAATTAAATA
>NW_024034076.1:0-6467 GCF_002237135.1 Teleopsis dalmanni | reverse complement strand
TATTTCAATTTCTATAAAAGAGTATATAAAAAAAACGTGACTTATTTTGTGTTCTAAGATCACATATTCCTATATATGTAAATACGTAAATTTAATACTTATTATAATTGGTGGGTTGTGATGCTTCAACTTTTTGAATTTCGCGCAGTTTAGGTTTTCTTCAACTAAACGTGGGAAATAAAATATTAGAGATATTTCGAATTTTTGGAAACCTTACGTGAAACGTATCCCCAAAATGATTGATACACATACTTATAGATGGTTCGGATCGTCTCAAGATTTAAAGGTTTTTAATAAAGAAAATTTTTTTATTAGAGGTTTTTTGTTGCACTTGCAACTGAAAATGGGTAAGCTACTTTCCTCCATCCCTGCAATATAAAACATGTAAAGTATATCGTTTTGTAAGTTCGGATATTTCAAATTCTATAAAAGAGTATATAAAAAAAACGTGACTTATTTTGTGTTCTAAGATCACATATTCCTATATATGTAAATACGTAAATTTAATACTTATTATAATTGGTGGGTTGTGATGCTTCAACTTTTTGAATTTCGCGCAGTTTAGGTTTTCTTCAACTACACGCGGGAAATAAAATATTAGAGATATTTCGAATTTTTGAAAACCTTATGTGAAACGTATCCCCAAAATGATTGATACACATACTTATAGATGGTTTGGATCGTCTTAAGATTTAAAGGTTTTTAATAAAGAAAATTTTTTTATTAGAGGTTTTTTGTTGCACTTGCAACTGAAAATGGGTAAGCTACTTTCCTCCATCCCTGCAATGTAAAACATGTAAAGTATATCGTTTTGTAAGTTCGGATATTTCAAATTCTATAAAAGAGTATATAAAAAAACGTGACTTATTTTGTGTTCTAAGATCACATATTCCTATATATGTAAATACGTAAATTTAATACTTATTATAATTGGTGGGTTGTGATGCTTCAACTTTTTGAATTTCGCGCAGTTTAGGTTTTCTTCAACTACACGCGGGAAATAAAATATTAGAGATATTTCGAATTTTTGAAAACCTTATGTGAAACGTATCCCCAAAATGATTGATACACATACTTATAGATGGTTTGGATCGTCTTAAGATTTAAAGGTTTTTAATAAAGAAAATTTTTTTATTACAGGTTTTTTGTTGCACTTGCAACTGAAAATGGGTAAGCTACTTTCCTCCATCCCTGCAATATAAAACATGTAAAGTATATCGTTTTGTAAGTTCGGATATTTCAAATTCTATAAAAGAGTATATAAAAAAACGTGACTTATTTTGTGTTCTAAGATCACATATTCCTATATATGTAAATACGTAAATTTAATACTTATTATAATTGGTGGGTTGTGATGCTTCAACCCTTTGAATTTCGCGCAGTTTAGGTTTTCTTCAACTACACGTGGGAAATAAAATATTAGAGATATTTCGAATTTTTGGAAACCTTATGTGAAACGTATCCCCAAAATGATTGATACACATACTTATAGATGGTTTGGATCGTCTTAAGATTTAAAGGTTTTTAATAAAGAAAATTTTTTTATTAGAGGTTTTTTGTTGCACTTGCAACTGAAAATGGGTAAGCTACTTTCCTCCATCCCTGCAATATAAAACATGTAAAGTATATCGTTTTGTAAGTTCGGATATTTCAAATTCTATAAAAGAGTATATAAAAAAAACGTGACTCACGTAAGGTTTTGGAAACCTTATGTGAAACGTATCCCCAAAATGATTGATACACATACTTATAGATGGTTTGGATCGTCTCAAGATTTAAAGGTTTTTAATAAAGAAAATTTTTTTATTAGAGGTTTTTTGTTGCACTTGCAACTGAAAATGGGTAAGCTACTTTCCTCCATCCCTGCAATATAAAACATGTAAAGTATATCGTTTTGTAAGTTCGGATATTTCAAATTCTATAAAAGAGTATATAAAAAAAACGTGACTTATTTTGTGTTCTAAGATCACATATTCCTATATATGTAAATACGTAAATTTAATACTTATTATAATTGGTGGGTTGTGATGCTTCAACCCTTTGAATTTCCCGCAGTTTAGGTTTTCTTCAACTACACGCGGGAAATAAAATATTAGAGATATTTCGAATTTTTGAAAACCTTATGTGAAACGTATCCCCAAAATGATTGATACACATACTTATAGATGGTTTGGATCGTCTCAAGATTTAAAGGTTTTTAATAAAGAAAATTTTTTTATTAGAGGTTTTTTGTTGCACTTGCAACTGAAAATGGGTAAGCTACTTTCCTCCATCCCTGCAATATAAAACATGTAAAGTATATCGTTTTGTAAGTTCGGATATTTCAAATTCTATAAAAGAGTATATAAAAAAACGTGACTTATTTTGTGTTCTAAGATCACATATTCCTATATATGTAAATACGTAAATTTAATACTTATTATAATTGGTGGGTTGTGATGCTTCAACTTTTTGAATTTCGCGCAGTTTAGGTTTTCTTCAACTACACGCGGGAAATAAAATATTAGAGATATTTCGAATTTTTGGAAACCTTACGTGAAACGTATCCCCAAAATGATTGATACACATACTTATAGATGGTTTGGATCGTCTCAAGATTTAAAGGTTTTTAATAAGAAAATTTTTTTATTAGAGGTTTTTTGTTGCACTTGCAACTGAAAATGGGTAAGCTACTTTCCTCCATCCCTGCAATATAAAACATGTAAAGTATATCGTTTTGTAAGTTCGGATATTTCAAATTCTATAAAAGAGTATATAAAAAAAACGTGACTTATTTTGTGTTCTAAGATCACATATTCCTATATATGTAAATACGTAAATTTAATACTTATTATAATTGGTGGGTTGTGATGCTTCAACTTTTTGAATTTCGCGCAGTTTAGGTTTTCTTCAACTACACGCGGGAAATAAAATATTAGAGATATTTCGAATTTTTGAAAACCTTATGTGAAACGTATCCCCAAAATGATTGATACACATACTTATAGATGGTTTGGATCGTCTTAAGATTTAAAGGTTTTTAATAAAGAAAATTTTTTTATTAGAGGTTTTTTGTTGCACTTGCAACTGAAAATGGGTAAGCTACTTTCCTCCATCCCTGCAATATAAAACATGTAAAGTATATCGTTTTGTAAGTTCGGATATTTCAAATTCTATAAAAGAGTATATAAAAAAAACGTGACTTATTTTGTGTTCTAAGATCACATATTCCTATATATGTAAATACGTAAATTTAATACTTATTATAATTGGTGGGTTGTGATGCTTCAACTTTTTGAATTTCGCGCAGTTTAGGTTTTCTTCAACTACACGCGGGAAATAAAATATTAGAGATATTTCGAATTTTTGAAAACCTTATGTGAAACGTATCCCCAAAATGATTGATACACATACTTATAGATGGTTTGGATCGTCTTAAGATTTAAAGGTTTTTAATAAAGAAAATTTTTTTATTAGAGGTTTTTTGTTGCACTTGCAACTGAAAATGGGTAAGCTACTTTCCTCCATCCCTGCAATATAAAACATGTAAAGTATATCGTTTTGTAAGTTCGGATATTTCAAATTCTATAAAAGAGTATATAAAAAAACGTGACTTATTTTGTGTTCTAAGATCACATATTCCTATATATGTAAATACGTAAATTTAATACTTATTATAATTGGTGGGTTGTGATGCTTCAACTTTTTGAATTTCGCGCAGTTTAGGTTTTCTTCAACTACACGTGGGAAATAAAATATTAGAGATATTTCGAATTTTTGAAAACCTTATGTGAAACGTATCCCCAAAATGATTGATACACATACTTATAGATGGTTTGGATCGTCTTAAGATTTAAAGGTTTTTAATAAAGAAAATTTTTTTATTACAGGTTTTTTGTTGCACTTGCAACTGAAAATGGGTAAGCTACTTTCCTCCATCCCTGCAATATAAAACATGTAAAGTATATCGTTTTGTAAGTTCGGATATTTCAAATTCTATAAAAGAGTATATAAAAAAACGTGACTTATTTTGTGTTCTAAGATCACATATTCCTATATATGTAAATACGTAAATTTAATACTTATTATAATTGGTGGGTTGTGATGCTTCAACCCTTTGAATTTCCCGCAGTTTAGGTTTTCTTCAACTAAACGTGGGAAATAAAATATTAGAGATATTTCGAATTTTTGGAAACCTTATGTGAAACGTATCCCCAAAATGATTGATACACATACTTATAGATGGTTTGGATCGTCTTAAGATTTAAAGGTTTTTAATAAAGAAAATTTTTTTATTAGAGGTTTTTTGTTGCACTTGCAACTGAAAATGGGTAAGCTACTTTCCTCCATCCCTGCAATATAAAACATGTAAAGTATATCGTTTTGTAAGTTCGGATATTTCAAATTCTATAAAAGAGTATATAAAAAAAACGTGACTTATTTTGTGTTCTAAGATCACATATTCCTATATATGTAAATACGTAAATTTAATACTTATTATAATTGGTGGGTTGTGATGCTTCAACCCTTTGAATTTCCCGCAGTTTAGGTTTTCTTCAACTAAACGTGGGAAATAAAATATTAGAGATATTTCGAATTTTTGAAAACCTTACGTGAAACGTATCCCCAAAATGATTGATACACACACTTATAGATGGTTTGGATCGTCTCAAGATTTAAAGGTTTTTAATAAAGAAAATTTTTTTATTAGAGGTTTTTTGTTGCACTTGCAACTGAAAATGGGTAAGCTACTTTCCTCCATCCCTGCAATATAAAACATGTAAAGTATATCGTTTTGTAAGTTCGGATATTTCAAATTCTATAAAAGAGTATATAAAAAAACGTGACTTATTTTGTGTTCTAAGATCACATATTCCTATATATGTAAATACGTAAATTTAATACTTATTATAATTGGTGGGTTGTGATGCTTCAACTTTTTGAATTTCGCGCAGTTTAGGTTTTCTTCAACTACACGCGGGAAATAAAATATTAGAGATATTTCGAATTTTTGAAAACCTTATGTGAAACGTATCCCCAAAATGATTGATACACATACTTATAGATGGTTTGGATCGTCTTAAGATTTAAAGGTTTTTAATAAAGAAAATTTTTTTATTACAGGTTTTTTGTTGCACTTGCAACTGAAAATGGGTAAGCTACTTTCCTCCATCCCTGCAATATAAAACATGTAAAGTATATCGTTTTGTAAGTTCGGATATTTCAAATTCTATAAAAGAGTATATAAAAAAAACGTGACTTATTTTGTGTTCTAAGATCACATATTCCTATATATGTAAATACGTAAATTTAATACTTATTATAACTGGTGGGTTGTGATGCTTCAACCCTTTGAATTTCCCGCAGTTTAGGTTTTCTTCAACTAAACGTGGGAAATAAAATATTAGAGATATTTCGAATTTTTGGAAACCTTACGTGAAACGTATCCCCAAAATGATTGATACACATACTTATAGATGGTTTGGATCGTCTCAAGATTTAAAGGTTTTTAATAAAGAAAATTTTTTTAATTAGAGGTTTTTTGTTGCACTTGCAACTGAAAATGGGTAAGCTACTTTCCTCCATCCCTGCAATATAAAACATGTAAAGTATATCGTTTTGTAAGTTCGGATATTTCAAATTCTATAAAAGAGTATATAAAAAAACGTGACTTATTTTGTGTTCTAAGATCACATATTCCTATATATGTAAATACGTAAATTTAATACTTATTATAATTGGTGGGTTGTGATGCTTCAACTTTTTGAATTTCGCGCAGTTTAGGTTTTCTTCAACTACACGCGGGAAATAAAATATTAGAGATATTTCGAATTTTTGAAAACCTTATGTGAAACGTATCCCCAAAATGATTGATACACATACTTATAGATGGTTTGGATCGTCTTAAGATTTAAAGGTTTTTAATAAAGAAAATTTTTTTATTACAGGTTTTTTGTTGCACTTGCAACTGAAAATGGGTAAGCTACTTTCCTCCATCCCTGCAATATAAAACATGTAAAGTATATCGTTTTGTAAGTTCGGATATTTCAAATTCTATAAAAGAGTATATAAAAAAACGTGACTTATTTTGTGTTCTAAGATCACATATTCCTATATATGTAAATACGTAAATTTAATACTTATTATAATTGGTGGGTTGTGATGCTTCAACCCTTTGAATTTCCCGCAGTTTAGGTTTTCTTCAACTAAACGTGGGAAATAAAATATTAGAGATATTTCGAATTTTTGGAAACCTTATGTGAAACGTATCCCCAAAATGATTGATACACATACTTATAGATGGTTTGGATCGTCTTAAGATTTAAAGGTTTTTAATAAAGAAAATTTTTTTATTACAGGTTTTTTGTTGCACTTGCAACTGAAAATGGGTAAGCTACTTTCCTCCATCCCTGCAATATAAAACATGTAAAGTATATCGTTTTGTAAGTTCGGATATTTCAAATTCTATAAAAGAGTATATAAAAAAA
>NW_024034075.1:0-6468 GCF_002237135.1 Teleopsis dalmanni | reverse complement strand
AAAATTTAATTATTATTCCTTTTTTTACTTTTCTTAATAAAAAATAATGCTCAGATTTGCTATCCTATTTTATAAAATAAATAAGATTATGAGGAGAAGAATCACATCTTTGGGCTTATTAGCTTTCCTTGGTTTAGGATCTATAGCTTTTGCTCAAATAACAGGTGTCGTAAATGATGCAGATAATTTCCCAGAAGCAGATGTTCAAGTTACTATAAAAGGAACTGATAAATCTGTATTTACAGATGCTGATGGAAAATTTGATATTGATGCTAAAATTGGAGATATTTTAGTTGTTAATGGAAAAGAATTTAAGGTTACAAGTAATACTTTAGGAACACTAAGATATACTGATGCTAAAGCTGCTAAAGAATCTACTGTTGATTTAGGTGAAGTTGTTGTAAAAAGTATATTCAACGCTCCATCTAAATCAGGAGTAACTACAGTTAAAGCAAAAGATTTAGAACAAATGAACCCTTCTGTTTCTATTGATCAAATGATTGGTGGAAAAGTAGCTGGTTTATCTTCACAAGCAATGAGTGGTGCTCCTGGTGCTACAGCAAATGTTACTATTCGTGGTGCAATTGGATTAAATGGAGGTGTAAAATCACCATTATACGTAGTTGATGGAACTTATATGTCTGCTTCTGATGTAAATGCAATTAACCCTTCTGATATTGAAGAAGTAAAAGTATTAAAAGATGCATCTCAATTAGCAATTTTTGGTTCTCGTGGGGCTAATGGTGTTATCATCATGAAAACAAAAACTGCTAAAAGAGGAGAAGCTACAATTACTTATTCTGCTCGCATTGGGGTTAACCAGATGATGGATTTACCAAACATCCATTTAATGAATGCTAATCAGTTACTTAATTACCAAAATGATTTAAGTAAATTAACTGATGCAAATGGAAATTCTTTAAAACTAGGAGTTGCTCGCACTGCAGATCAAATAGCTGATTTATCACAATATAACCACAAGTGGTCTGATAATTTATACAAAAATGGATTAACAGCTTCTCACTTTGTTTCTATTAGTAAAAATGACGGAGATACATCAACTAATTTCTCTGTTGGTTATGATAAAAATGAAGGAGCTGTACAATACTATGATGGAATGCAAAGAATAACATCTTCTTTAAACATTACATCAAAAGCTAAGGAATGGTTAAGATACGGGGTTAATTTAAATGGATCTTATGCTTCAATTAATACTCCTCGTGACCGTGTGAATGTACAATCTCCATTCTACAACGTATTATTAAAAGACCTGTATGGGCCTTTTATCAATTAGGAGCAATGGGGGATAAGCCAGCGATTAGAGATCCTTGAGAGAAGGGAAATGAAAATCTAAATATCATGTCTGGTGCTAACTCGTGGTTATGCTGTTGCAGATGAAATGGAAAAAACTGATGCAGAAACAAGATATTTACGTATTTATGGTACAGGTTTCTTAGAAGCTGATCTATGGAAAAATGTTACTGCTCGTTCAACAATTGGAGCAACGTATAACAGAGTTCAATCAGAAAACTTCTTAAGACCATCTTCATCTTTAGCTGTATTATTAGGTAATGGTGGATCTAAAACAGACACTAGTTCTGATCGTTTTGATTACAACTGGAGAAATGAGGTTTCTTATGAAAACAGTTTTGGAAAACATCATTTACGTGTTACAGCTGCATCTGAATATATTAATCAAAGTTTATATTCTCTATCTTTATATGGAAATCAATTTCCTAATGATTATTTATCTACACAAAATTTAGCTGTTAATATTGGTCAAGACTCTAATACACAACGTTGGAGAATAACTAAATTTGGATATTTAGGTGCTGCTTCATATGATTTTAACAATAAATATTTTGTCGATGCATATGTTCGTAGAGATGGTACTTCTTTAGCTGGTCAAGATGCTAAATTTGGAACTTTCTGGGGAGCATCGTTAGGTTGGAATATTGCTAAAGAAAATTTCTTAAAAGATTCTAAAATTGTTAATAATTTAACTGTAAAAGGATCTTATGGAGAAGTTGGTGATGATTCTGCAATTGCACGTTATGCAAACATGACTTTACTACAATTAGATACAACTTACAATGGACAGGCTTCTGCTTTTCCTGATGGAAATTTATCTAATCCAAAAACAACATGGGAAACAAATAGAAAATTAAATGTTGGTTTAGATTTTGGACTTTTAAATAACCGTTTAACTGGATCTTTTGCATACTTCCACGATCAACGTTCAAACTTTATTTTTAATCAATATTTATCAAGTGAAGCTGGAGGATTTACAACATATATCAATGCAGGTAAATTAACTACAAGCGGTTTAGAATTAGAATTAAATTATGATGTGGTTCGTTCTAAAAACTTTGATTTATCTGTATACGGGAATGTAACATCTCTTAAATACAAAGTAAACAAACTTGCTGACAACCAAGATATGTTATTAGTTAATAATTCATATGAAAGTTTAGCTCACGTACAAGGAGGAAAACCTTATCAATTCTACATGGTTAGATATGCAGGTGTTGATTCTAGTACAGGTAAAGACCTTTATTTAGATAAAAATGGTAATGTAACTGATACTTATGATGGAGGAGATGCTGTAGCTACAAACAAAACTCCTTTACCTGACTTGATGGGAGGATTTGGTTTAAATGCTAAATTCTATGGATTTGATATTAATGCCGATTTCACATATTCTGCTGGTGGTTATATGTATAATAATACTTACCAATATTTAACTGATCCTACTTCTTTAAACAATCACGTCGTAGAAGCGGCAAATTACTGGAAAGGTAATGGTGATAATGCTCAATTTGCTACACCAATTCCAAGTGGTACAGAATATTCTACAAAATTTTTAGAAAAATCTGATTACATTTCTTTCCGTAGTTTATCATTAGGTTATTCATTCAATAATTTAGTAAAAGGAACATTTGTTAAGAATTTAAGAATGTATGCACAAGTTCAAAACTTAGCTTTATGGACTAAATATCATGGTAATCCAATAGCTGGTACTGGTTCTAGTGAAAGTAGTACTACTACATCTGCCAGGATATTGTTTCGAATTCGTTTACAGCATTCTCTATCCTTTAGTTCGTTCTTATTCTATTGGATTTAATTGTGTCAATCTAAAAAATTAAAAAAAATGAAAAAATAAAAATTATTATCATTGGTAGCTTGTGCATTTAAGTTTTTCTTCTTGTAGCGAAGATGATATTAATCAAAACCATATGATTAAAATAGAATTTGTTTCGGATTATTATAAACAGAATCAGACTTTAATACAGCTATCAATGGTTTTGTTATAGAGGATTTCGCTCAAGATATAATGGTGGTTATTACGCTGGATTAAGTATATGTGCTAGCGATATTATTGCAGTTGGGGATATATTAGGTGATAACTTAATATTAAACCCTAATGGTCGTCAATCTGGTTTAAGAACTCATAATTGGAGTTATAATTCTAATGCAACTCCAACATCTCTTTATTCAACTTCTTATAATATTATTTCTAGAGCTAATTTAATTTTAGCTAATATTGATAATTTACAAGATGGTGATTTCAAAAATTATATTACTGCAAAAGCAAAAGCAATACGTGCATTAGCTCATTTTGAAGTTGCTCGTACTTATGCTGAAATTCCAACTCAAGCTGCTGATGCATCTTCTACCATAGGTATAGCTTATGTAGATAAATATGATCCAAAAGCTGAACCTACAAGAGATGCAACAATAGGAGAAACTTATACTAAAATTATTGCTGATTTAGAAGCTGCTATTCCATATTTAAAAGAAGCTGATCCTTCTTCTGAAATAAATAAATATGCAGCTGAGGCTTTATTAGGGAAAGTTTATTTATATAAAGGTGATTATCAAAAAGTAATAGAATACACACAACCTGTTGTTGATAATGTTAGTCCTGCAAAAAAAGCAGATTTAGCAGATTTATGGACTTCAAATAATAGTGAAGGTGTTTTATTTGAAATACCATTACTTAATACTTCTGATCCTAAAATAGGTACTAATTTTAGTCAAGGAGCAACAGATGCTACAATTATTTTAGAATATGCTGTAGATAAAAATTTCTATGCTTTGTATGATTCTGCAACAGAACCAGAAAGAAAAAATGCTTATTTTAAAATTTTTAATCCTAAAAACCTTGATGGGGATGCTGTAATAGCTGTAAATAAATACATTAAAGGTAAAGTAATGTTAGGTATTAATAATGGGCGTTATTTACGTACTGAGGAAGCTATTTTAAACTTAGCTGAAGCTCAGTATTTATCAGGAGATTCAGGAAGTGCTTTATCAACTTTAAATAAATTAAGAGACGTGCGTTACTCTTCTTATAAAGGTGGAGAAACTGGTGCTGCTATTTTTGATGCAATTCAATTAGAGCGCCGTAAAGAGTTAGCTTTTGAAAATGGAGATCGTTGGTTCACATTAAAACGTTTACAAGGTGTTTCGGGAATTTCTTCTGAATATAAACAAGGTATTCAACGTAGTGGAAACGGTTATTTAGCAGATGGATCTGGTTCACCATCATCTTCACAGACTTTAAATGCTGGAGATTACAGATGGCAGTTACCTATCTCTCAAACTACATTAAATAAAAACTTAAAAATGACACAAACACCAGGATATTAATTATTCTAATCATAGTGTTATTTTTATAAACATTAAAAGCCGTTATAATTTATTTTATAACGGCTTTTTTATTTCCTATCTATTTTTTAGACGTGACATTTTGCAATAGTGATTGAAGTGGAAATCCTTTTTAGATTGGATTCATTTCAAGAAGATGATTATATTTCCAATCTAAAAAGATTGGGAACGTGAAACCACAGTGCGAAGCAATTGCCCAAAAATAAAAGACTTTATTTATAGACTTTGTTTTTATATGATTTTAATTTTTTAGCTTATCCACAATTTGTTGATAAACATTTTCTGATGATAAATTCTGAAAATAATCAAAATTCTCAAAGCCTTTTGGATCTTTACCAAAAATAGAAGTAGGGCGACAATTTAATGTTTCATCTTGTATAACATCATTTGTAGATTGTCCATAACCTATAAAGCCTGCAAATGGGTGTGTTCCTCCCCAAATAGATATGGTTCTTGTTCCCATTAAAGAGGCTAAATGCATATTGGCACTATCCATAGAAATCATGCTTGTAATGTGGCTATTTTTTGTAATTCTTCTTCAAAAGAAATCTTACCTGCTAAAGATTGAAATTAGGATTTAAATTCTCCCATGTTTTTAATTCATCAATTTCTAATTTTCCTCCTCCAAACAAAAAAATTTTATATCCATTTTCTGCCAATAATTTTGTTACAATCTTCATTTTATCCAATGGAAACATTTTACTTTTAAAAGCTGCAAAAGGAGCTATACCAATCGATTTTTCTTCTTTTAAGGTATTTGATTTTAATTGATGACTAAGTGTTAATTTAAACCCTAATTTCTTAACACATCAGCATAGCGTTCTGTGGTTAATTTAAGCTGTTTAAAGACCTTGTTTTTCTTGATTAATTAATGCTTTTTTTTCTTCTCTACCTTTATCTAATGTAGCTGTTGCTATTCCACTTAATTTAAAGAGAGATGTAATAACTTTAGAACGAATTACATTGTGAAAATCAGCAACATAATCAAAATTATATTTTTTTAATTCTCCATATAATTTAAAAAGATTTAAAAAGCCTTTGTACTCTTTATTTAGATCAACAGGAATGAATTTTATTTCAGGAAATTGTTTAAAAATAGTTCCCATGAATGGGCGAGAAGCAACATAAACTTCTACATTAGGATTCTGTTCTATAAATTCTTTAAGAACAGGCGCTATCATTGTAACATCACCTAATGCAGAAAAACGAATAACTAAAAGTTTCTTTTTATTTAACTTCTCCATTTTTTCTATTATTTAATTCTTTGGAAACTAATTTCATTTGTTTTTCAAATTCTTCTTTTGATGCTTTAAAATATTCATCAGAATTCTCTGTATGTTTTGCAATTCTTCTTAATGATTTACGATCACTCTTTATAAAAATCTCACCAATTTTAGAAGCTTCTTCATACGAAAAACCAAATTTTATAAGTAATTGTCGACCAACATAAACTGATGAGAAGAAACTTTCTCTATACACTTCGTTCAATCCTTCTTTCAAATAGTTATAGGCATAACTACGGTTTTTTGCACGAACAATAATCTCAAGATTAGGAAAGTTTTTACGAACAATATGTACTAACTTTTGATTAATTTCTGGAGGATCCAACGCTGCAACAAAATATTTTGCATGATCAGCACCAGCGGATTTTAAAAGATTTACATTGGTTGCATCACCATAAAAAACATTAAAACCTTGTTTACGCATTTTTTCAACACGCTCGCTATCGTTATCTAAAACAATAGTTTTTATATCTGTACTGTTTAAAACTCTACTTATTGTATTTCCAAAATCACC
>NW_024034074.1:0-6469 GCF_002237135.1 Teleopsis dalmanni | reverse complement strand
ATAAATAAATAATAGATATGTGATATAAAGAAAAATATTATTAGTAACAAAATAAAATAAAAAAAAATTAAAACCGCAAAAAAAAGGAAAAAAGTAAAAAAGTGTTGTGGAGCCAACAACACGCGGTGTTCCCAAGCGGTCCCCATCTAAGTACTAACCGCGCCCGACGCTGCTTAATTTCGGTGATCGGACGAGAACCGATGTATTCAACGTGGTATGGTCGCTGGCGAAGAAAGTGTTTCAAAAAATCTACATCTACCAGTATTTTAATCTTATTCTTATTCTTATTCTTATACGTACTACTTACTACGTACTATATATAATATGGAAAATGGAAAATGGAAAATAGAAAATACTCTAAAGCTATTTTATTTTATTTTTCATTTCAATTTAAATAAAATAAAATAGAAAAGTTTCTTTTTTCTTCTTCTCTAGTGAAGTTAATAGAACAGAATAGGAAAATTAAACTAAAACTGTTATTGAACATAATCCGGTGTTTGATTTTACATGCTTAATTAGTAGTACTATTGCCTGTAATATTAACTTCAATATTAACTTTAACTTTAATTTTATCTTTAAGGAAGAATAAAATTATTATATATACTTATATTTTTATTAAAAAATTTAACATATGAATGCTAGTGCTAGTGCTAGTGCTAGTGCTAGTGCTAGTGCTAATAAATAGGCGCAATCAATAGATTGTTGTTTTATTAAATTTTATTCAATAAAGACAAGGAATATAAGCAAAGCTTCTTAATTAGTAATTTTACTTGAAAAGTTTTCTATCATTTAAGGTTTTCATTCACGCTGGCACTCGTACTCACACTTGGACTCGCACTCGCATGCATGCCTATTGTACATTTTATATGGAACTGAACAAAACTTGTGCTTACGGTGCATTGCGTATACGACACGATTACAATTTCAAAATTAAAAATGATGCGAATATACGTATACAGCAGAAATTAGTTAAATAATTGCATTTTATATAAATAAATAATAGATATGTGATATAAAGAAAAATATTATTAGTAACAAAATAAAATAAAAAAAAATTAAAACCGCAAAAAAAAGGAAAAAAGTAAAAAAGTGTTGTGATGCCAACAACACGCGGTGTTCCCAAGCGGTCCCCATCTAAGTACTAACCGCGCCCGACGCTGCTTAATTTCGGTGATCGGACGAGAACCGATGTATTCAACGTGGTATGGTCGCTGGCAAAGAAAGTGTTTCAAAAAATCTACATCTACCAGTATTTTAATCTTATTCTTATTCTTATACGTACTACTTACTACGTACTATATATTATATGAAAAATGGAAAATAGAAAATACTCTAAAGCAATTTCCAAAGCTAAAATAAAATAGAAAAGTTTCTTTTTTCTTCTTCTCTAGTGAAGTTAATATTAACAGAATAGGAAAATTAAACTAAAACTGTTATTGAACATATCCGTGTTTGTATTTTACATGCTTAATTATGTAGTACTATTGCCTGTAATATTAACTTCAATATTAACTTTAACTTTAACTTAATCTTTAAGGAAGAATAAAATTTTATACATACTTATATTTTTATTAAAAAATTTAACATATGAATGCTAGTGCTACTGCTAGTGCTAGTGCTAGTGCTACTGCTAGTGCTAGTGCTAGTGCTAGTGCTAGTGCTAGTGCTAGTGCTAGTGCTAGTGCTAGTGCTAGTGCTAGTGCTAGTGCTAGTGCTATTGCTAGTGCTAGTGCTAGTGCTAGTGCTAGTGCTAGTGCTAGTGCTAGTGCTAGTGCTAGTGCTAGTGCTAATAAATAGGCGCAATCAATAGATTGTTGTTTTATTAAATTTTATTCAATAAGGACAAGGAATATAAGCAAAGCTTCTTAATTAGTAATTTTACTTGAAAAGTTTTCTATCATTTAAGGTTTTCATTCACGCTGGCACTCGTACTCACACTTGCACTCGCACTCGCATGCATGCCTATTGTACATTTTATATGGAACTGAACAAATCTTGAGCTTACGTGCATTTCGTATACGACACGATTACAATTTCAAAATTAAAAATGATGCGAATATACGTATACAGCAGAAATTAGTTAAATAATTGCATTTTATATAAATAAATAATAGATATGTGATATAAAGAAAAATATTATTAGTAACAAAATAAAATAAAAAAAAATTAAAACCGCAAAAAAAAGGAAAAAAGTGTTGTGGAGCCAACAACACGCGGTGTTCCCAAGCGGTCCCCCATCTAAGTACTAACCGCGCCCGACGCTGCTTAATTTCGGTGATCGGACGAGAACCGATGTATTCAACGTGGTATGGTCGTTGGCAAAGAAAGCGTTTCAAAAAATCTACATCTACCAGTATTTTAATCTTATTCTTACCAGTATTTTAATCTTATTCTTATTCTTATACGTACTACTTACTACGTACTATATATAATATGGAAAATGGAAAATAGAAAATAGAAAATAGAAAATACTCTAAAGCTATTTCCAAAGCTATTTTATTTTATTTTTCATTTCAATTTAAATAAAATAAAATAGAAAAGTTTCTTTTTTCTTCTTCTCTAGTGAAGTTAATATGAACAGAATAGAAAAATTAAACTAAAACTGTTATTGAACATATTCGTGTTTGTATTTTACATGCTTAATTATGTAGTACTATTGCCTGTAATATTAACTTCAATATTAACTTTAACTTTAATTTTATCTTTAAGGAAGAATAAAATTATTATATATACTTATATTTTTATTAAAAAATTTAACATATGAATGCTAGTGCTACTGCTAGTGCTAGTGCTAGTGCTGGTGCTAGTGCTAATAAATAGGCGCAATCAATAGATTGTTGTTTTATTAAATTTTATACAATGAAGACAAGGAATATAAGCAAAGCTTCTTAAATAGTAATTTTACTTGAAAAGTTTTCTAACATTTAAGGTTTTCATTTACGCTGGCACTCGTACTCACACTTGCACTCGCACTCACACTCGCATACATGCCTATTGTACATTTTATATGGAACTGAACAAAACTTGTGCTTACGGTGCATTGCGTATACGACACGATTACGATTTTCAAAATTCAAAATTCAAAATTCAAAATTAAAAATGATGCGAGTACACGTATACAGCAGAAATTAGTTAAATAATTGCGTTTTACATAAATAAATAATAGATAGGTGTATAAAAAAAAATATTATTATTTACAAAATAATATAAAAAAAATTAAAACCGGAAAAAAAAGGAAAAAAGTAAAAAAGTAAAAAAGTGTTGTGAAGCCAACAACACGCGGTGTTCCCAAGCGGTCCCCCATCTAAGTACTAACCGCGCCCGACGCTGCTTAATTTCAGTGAGCGGACGAAAACCGATGTATTCAACGTGGTATGATCGTTGGCAAGAAAGTGTTTTTTCAAAAAATCTACATCTACCAGTATTTTATTCTTATTCTTATTCTTATACGTACTACTTACTACGTACTACTTACTACGTACTATATATAATATGGAAAATGGAAAATAGAAAATAGAAAATAGAAAATACTCTAAAGCTATTTCCAAAGCTATTTTATTTTATTTTTCATTTCAATTTAAATAAAATAAAATAGAAAAGTTTCTTTTTTCTTCTTCTCTAGTGAAGTTAATATGAACAGAATAGAAAAATTAAACTAAAACTGTTATTGAACATATCCGTGTTTGTATTTTACATGCTTAATTATGTAGTACTATTGCCTGTAATATTAACTTCAATATTAACTTTAACTTTAATTTTATCTTTAAGGAAGAATAAAATTATTATATATACTTATATTTTTATTAAAAAATTTAACATATGAATGCTAGTGCTACTGCTAGTGCTAATAAATAGGCGCAATCAATAGATTGTTGTTTTATTAAATTTTATACAATGAAGACAAGGAATATAAGCAAAGCTTCTTAAATAGTAATTTTACTTGAAAAGTTTTCTAACATTTAAGGTTTTCATTTACGCTGGCACTCGTACTCACACTTGCACTCGCACTCACACTCGCATACATGCCTATTGTACATTTTATATGGAACTGAACAAAACTTGTGCTTACGGTGCATTGCGTATACGACACGATTACGATTTTCAAAATTCAAAATTCAAAATTCAAAATTAAAAATGATGCGAGTACACGTATACAGCAGAAATTAGTTAAATAATTGCGTTTTACATAAATAAATAATAGATAGGTGTATAAAAAAAAATATTATTATTTACAAAATAATATAAAAAAAATTAAAACCGGAAAAAAAAGGAAAAAAGTAAAAAAGTAAAAAAGTGTTGTGAAGCCAACAACACGCGGTGTTCCCAAGCGGTCCCCCATCTAAGTACTAACCGCGCCCGACGCTGCTTAATTTCAGTGAGCGGACGAAAACCGATGTATTCAACGTGGTATGATCGTTTGGCAAAGAAAGTGTTTTAAAAAATCTACATCTAGAGTATTCTTATTCTTATACGTACTACTTACTACGTACTACTTACTACGTACTATATATAATATGGAAAATGGAAAATAGAAAATAGAAAATAGAAAATACTCTAAAGCTATTTCCAAAGCTATTTTATTTTATTTTTCATTTCAATTTAAATAAAATAAAATAGAAAAGTTTCTTTTTTCTTCTTCTCTAGTGAAGTTAATATGAACAGAATAGAAAAATTAAACTAAAACTGTTATTGAACATATCCGTGTTTGTATTTTACATGCTTAATTATGTAGTACTATTGCCTGTAATATTAACTTCAATATTAACTTTAACTTTAATTTTATCTTTAAGGAAGAATAAAATTATTATATATACTTATATTTTTATTAAAAAATTTAACATATGAATGCTAGTGCTACTGCTAGTGCTAATAAATAGGCGCAATCAATAGATTGTTGTTTTATTAAATTTTATACAATGAAGACAAGGAATATAAGCAAAGCTTCTTAAATAGTAATTTTACTTGAAAAGTTTTCTAACATTTAAGGTTTTCATTTACGCTGGCACTCGTACTCACACTTGCACTCGCACTCACACTCGCATACATGCCTATTGTACATTTTATATGGAACTGAACAAAACTTGTGCTTACGGTGCATTGCGTATACGACACGATTACGATTTTCAAAATTCAAAATTCAAAATTCAAAATTAAAAATGATGCGAGTACACGTATACAGCAGAAATTAGTTAAATAATTGCGTTTTACATAAATAAATAATAGATAGGTGTATAAAAAAAAATATTATTATTTACAAAATAATATAAAAAAAATTAAAACCGGAAAAAAAAGGAAAAAAGTAAAAAAGTAAAAAAGTGTTGTGAAGCCAACAACACGCGGTGTTCCCAAGCGGTCCCCCATCTAAGTACTAACCGCGCCCGACGCTGCTTAATTTCAGTGAGCGGACGAAAACCGATGTATTCAACGTGGTATGATCGTTGAAGAAGTGTTTCAAAAAAATCTACTCTACACGATTTTAAAATCTTATTCTATCTTATACGTACTATTCTACGTAACTATATTAATTATGGAATGGGAAATAGAATAGAAAATAGAATACTCTATAAGCTATTTCCAAACTTTTTATTTTATTTTTCATTTCAATTTAAATTAAATCAATAGAAAAGTTTCTTTTTTTCTTCTTCTCTAAGTGAGTTAATATGAGATGAAATTAAACTAAAACTGTTATTGAACATATCCGTGTTTGTATTTTACATGCTTAATTATGTAGTACTATTGCCTGTAATATTAACTTCAATATTAACTTTAACTTTAATTTTATCTTTAAGGAAGAATAAAATTATTATATATACTTATATTTTTATTAAAAAATTTAACATATGAATGCTAGTGCTACTGCTAGTGCTAGTGCTAGTGCTGGTGCTAGTGCTAATAAATAGGCGCAATCAATAGATTGTTGTTTTATTAAATTTTATACAATGAAGACAAGGAATATAAGCAAAGCTTCTTAAATAGTAATTTTACTTGAAAAGTTTTCTAACATTTAAGGTTTTCATTTACGCTGGCACTCGTACTCACACTTGCACTCGCACTCACACTCGCATACATGCCTATTGTACATTTTATATGGAACTGAACAAAACTTGTGCTTACGGTGCATTGCGTATACGACACGATTACGATTTTCAAAATTCAAAATTCAAAATTCAAAATTAAAAATGATGCGAGTACACGTATACAGCAGAAATTAGTTAAATAATTGCGTTTTACATAAATAAATAATAGATAGGTGTATAAAAAAAAATATTATTATTTACAAAATAATATAAAAAAAATTAAAACCGGAAAAAAAAGGAAAAAAGTAAAAAAGTAAAAAAGTGTTGTGAAGCCAACAACACGCGGTGTTCCCAAGCGGTCCCCCATCTAAGTACTAACCGCGCCCGACGCTGCTTAATTTCAGTGAGCGGACGAAAACCGATGTATTCAACGTGGTATGATCGTTGGTAAG
>NW_024034073.1:0-6470 GCF_002237135.1 Teleopsis dalmanni | reverse complement strand
GTTATACCTATAGCTTACAAACAAGTTTCAGTTTTAATTTGATATACAATATAATATATTATAATAAAATAATACAATATTATTATATTATGTAATTGTGGGAGCATATACAGTCATATTTTGAGAAAAATCAAAATAACGGTTTTCGCAAATAACAGAGAAATGGCACGTAAAAAAAAAAATTTATGAATTTTGAGGTCTTCCAAAAATTTCATTATAGTCAATGTAGTTCTCGTGTTTGGTATGTTTGGCTGTAAGCTAGTTTTGTCATATACAACCAGTCAAATCATAATTTTTGAATTTGTTTGCTAAAATAATAGTTATTAATTTTAAATACAATTCTTAATACAGAATTTGTCTTAATAGTTAATATGCTTACCACGGATTATTTAAATGTAAAAATACAATAAAAACAACGAAAATAAAAACGAGTTGAAAGTATTAATGTCAAGAAAGGGTTCCTACCTTACTTATTTCAGCGAAAATTATTTTATCGGAATTAATCATAATTATAATATAAATTTATTTGCGTTTTTTTTTCCAGAGTAGGTAGTTTGTTTATTACAAATATTGCTATCCGCAACATTTTGAAAGTTGTCTGAGATGTGTTTCAAAATAAGTAGTTTTTAATATCATAACCAAGCAAAAAACGAACAGATTTGTGATTTAATTTTTAAAAAGACTAAAACATTTTTTTTTCGGTAACGAGTTTTTTATTTCAATAGTAACGTGGAACGGTGCTAACGTTTCCCGTTAAACAACAACTTTAATTTGAATAAGGAATGGAAATATCCCAACTGGTTGTAAAAAACTACTATTATAATTAGAAAATATTGATGATAGCTAATTGTTTGCTTTAAAGCTCATTAATAAGCCATATTATAATTGGGATGACGTCAAATTTTGTGACGACACAAAAACTGTGCTGCTTTATAATGATGACTCCTAGTCATCAGTAGAATCTCCATCGCATACAGGCGTATATTGAAGTGCTTATACTAAGATTGTTTAACTAACAAATAAACAAAGTTCAAAAACGACTATATTAGTAAGTTAAATCGCAATATACGAGGGTGCTTTGATAAGTCAGTGACTTTTTGAATTTCCCGCGCAATTACTCCAAATGCAACAGTGCTGCCGTCAGCTGTAATCTAGCTGTGGGCAACTTTTTAATTTTGAGCAAGCTATGCCGTTCAGTTGGTGCTTGATAGTCGTTCAAAGCAGACAATCTCGTGAATTTTTATGAAAATGGAAAAAATTAAATTTCGCCATTTCTTTAGGTTTGGAAACAGAAAATAGTCGCAGGGTGCTAAATCTGGAGAATATGCTGGATGGGGTAGCAGTTCGTATCTCAATTCGTGGATTTTGGCCGCAATGCTTAATCAACACACGAAATTCAAGTTAAGCATGGTCTAGAACTGGGAACATACTTAAATCTCAATGCAATTGATGTACTATTGGTATCAGAGGCACATTTAACAAACAAAAGATTCATCAAAAACTTAACTATTCGACATATCGTACAAATCATCTTGACATCAAAGCCCATGGCGGAACTGCAGTAATTATTAAATAAAATATTCAATGCGCAATAGCCAATATACACCAATCAGATCAAATACAAGCTACAAAAGTCCACATTCAAAATACAAAATGCCAGTTAACAGTATCAGCTATATACTGTTCTACGAAGTACAATAATTTAAAAAATGTATATATGAACTACTTTAATACTCCAGACGTGATTGACGTCTTTTTTCGTGACGAAAAATATAAATAAACGATTCCTTACAGTAAGTACATTTTCTGACTTATCTGATCAGTCACCTATTATGCTATCATATGAATGCAAGCTAAAACAAAACATCACTAGGACAAAACAAGTATATATTGCAAAACATGCTGGGACATATTTAGAAAGATTTTTAATACTGATATGACTATAAATAATTCCTTAAAATCTGAAGTCAAAATCCTGACAAATTCTACCCCAGCTCTCAAACAAAAGGATACTAAAAAACGCAAGATAATCGACAGCAGAAATCTGAGCGGTTCCCCGAACTGAACAAGTCCTTAAACAAACTAACCAATGAACTTAAAGACGTGCTACATAATTAGAAAAATAAAAATCTACAAAAATACATAATAAACCTGATAGTTGACAAAGCCACTAAATACACATCACGTTCAGCAACCAAAAACAGCAAGATAGCAACGTAGCACAGAGCAGCTCAACTAAAAACGTCACAATAAAGAAAGCCTATATACTCGTAACAGAGATTAAAAACACCATTAAAAATAAAATTAAATGAAAAAAAAATCGGGATATGACGGTATTACTGGAAAGATTCTGATTGCTTAAAACTTGTATATCTGAGAAACGTGTTTACTTTAAGTATTTTTCAAAAGTGTGAAAAGTTTTAGAAGCAGAAGCTATACCCAAACCAAATAAGGACATCACTCTTACAAACTCATGTAGACCTACACAACAAGTTCACAGAGTCGTAAATGAAACTACAAACGATATTAAATCAAAACAATTTTTGTCGGTGGTATATCTAGACAGTGCAAATGCCTTCAATAGCGTTTGGCATGGGAATCTATTAACCATCCCAGCTACATTTAAAAAAAGTTTACCTCATATTAAAGAGATATCTACAAAATTGATACTTTTATGTGAATTAAAAAAACTCAACCTTTGAACTTAAACAAATGAAAGCTAGTGTGCTCTCACGAAACGTGCTAGGTACATTACACTAGTTGTTATATACGGCTGATATTCCGATCCCTTCTGATCCTTAAACTGTGATAGCAACATATAGAGAAGACAAAACATTCATTGACGTAAATAAAAATTTTAACAAATCAGAAACAACTTGCAGAAAAGCTAATTTGCAACGCTTGAATGGTTTGACAAAAAGGGAGTTCAGATAAATATGAGCAAAGCTGTACACATCATTTACACGAACAAAAAATACTACCTAAAACGTATAAAAATTAACAATGTTCAACTATTCACACACACAAAGGCAAATTACCTTGGTATTGCTATAGATACCAGATTAACTTGGTATGACCATATCAAATTCAAATGATTAGAAGTCAAACATTACTTTGAACAATTATACTGGCTACTTTGCTCAAAATCAAAAGTAACAGAGAAAAGATCGTAGCAATAATCACACTAATATGGAAATATGGAGTCATATTTTGGGCTCAGCAATTTAACTCAACATACAAATATTACAGACGCTACAATCAAAAATGCTTAGAACTGTTATCAACGCTGACTGGTGCATCTTAAAGTATGAAATACATCGTGACTTCAAGGTACCTTTCGTCGCTGCCATAATCCAAAAAAAAAGCGTAAAAATCATATAGGTAGATTATTCTCCCACCCTATCCCAGCATTGAAGCAGCTACCAAATGACGAAGCCACTTACAAAAGACGCTTAAAGTGCTTATTTTCATCAGAACTATCACTATAACAATATATAGCTACCTATTTAACATACACATGATGTAATTTTAATCTTTTTATTGACTTACCTACTTCTAATATTTAATTATTTTAACGTTGATTTTTTTTCGAATGTGACGCGTCTTATGATGAAAAGAAAACTAAAAGGATTTGAACAGTAATGAAGAAACAACAATAAAAATTTGACTAATTTACTGAAATTTGGCTGATTATTCAACGCTGTTTTGAGTATTGCCAAGTGCTCTTCATCAGTGATCATAGGAAATATTCGAATTTTTGTTTTTAATTTATTTATAATCATTATATAATGTGTTGGACTACTATAAGTGCCAGGTTTAGAACTCGTGCCTGTCAAATTACAAACGATGACTAATCATGTTCTTCCGCAAGTCGTCAAGTTTTTTGTCATTTTATTTCTAAATGACACTAACTAAAGCACTTGTCTGGCTTTTTAAACTAGAACGAGCTTATAAACTACAGCTTTACTTGAAAACACAGGTTGTGTTTGGATGTATTGAAGACAATAATCTTAAATTTCAATTTTATCAAGACAATAATGCAAGCATAAGACGTATATGGTGAAGGTGAAGTTGTTAACTTGTTATTTAATTGCAACAAAGTCGGAGAAATGGCTGTCAGGAGCACAAATCTAACCTTGCTCATTTTTTTTTTGTTTAGATTTTTTCGGCAATATTTAAAGAAAAAAAATGGCTAAATTGGAACCAAAAAAAATCTGTCGGATCTATATACATCAATATTAGAGAAGTGCATTTGAACATCTTACATGAAAAATGAGACAAAGCTGATAAATTAAACGAAAAAAAAAAATAAAAAAGCCATAACAAAGTATAATTATGATCAAGTAAATAATTTGAGAAAATTGTGCAAACAAATTTGGAAACAAGATAAAACTAACTATTCAAAAAACCTGATCTTTTCACCACGCCAAGTTTAAGTAATAAAAATATGTTACTTACTACTGTCTACTGTCAGAACAATTTGATGTCCATATTGGAGTGCGACAGGGATGTATTTTGTAGCCATTCTTATTCATCCTCTACCTAAATGAAGTAATGCGAGCTTCAATGAACAGAAGAAGTGGTCGGCGCTAATGGCGATGGATTGGTCACACACCAGCACCAGTACAAACTTTGCACAGATCTATAAACACCCAAACACCCAATAGAGATAGCTTTAGATCTTTGGTAGAAGCCCCATGCTCCACGAGAAGAAAAGCCAACAGTAAATGAGTAAGGTATTAAATTAATGAATTAAAGGGATAGTTTCAAGATAGTTTTGTGGAGATATTTTCTGGCAAACTGTATATTGGCAAATATTCAACTATTCCATTTCTTAGTCCAAGGAATTATCTCCAGTATTAATGCTAAATTGTAAGAAAAGACTACAGTATACAATTGAAAGCTTTAACTAAGATCTTACTTTTATATGTAAATAATCGCTTAAATACACTTTAAAAGCTTTCAATTCATGAAAACTTTTTATTTCATAATTTTATAAATTTCATTTTTTATATTGTTAGTTGTTTTTCATATGCACGAGTTTTTATTTTTAAAATATTGTAATATTATGTCGTTTTAAATTAATACATATACTTAGAATTACTTAAGAATTAAATATACACTTGAATTCAATTTCAAAGAACTACAGCACATAAACTGCATTATATAGTATCCATACTAGTCAGTTTTAATTTACGCTTTTACATGTAAAATCATAATTGTTTCATTTGTGTTTTGTGCATAATAATTAAAGATTTGATTATCTCACAGGGAAAATTTTTTCAATGTACGGATGGATCAAAAATGGGCAAAGACGATTGCCAGTAAGTATATCACTTTGAATATCCTTAATAAAATCTTAAGATATATTTGTAGGCGTGAAACATTTCGTTTCGATATTACGAGCAAAAAACTTGCTTATATTTTATTATACTAAGTATGGTGAAATGTATAAAATATTGATAATATGACTGAAATTAATTTGAATCAATTAATTTGACAAAACTTTATTAAAGTTGTAAAGTAATTATTTTATTTGATACATTAACATATTGCAAATCGATTAATACAAATAAAACAAAATTAGTTTGACAAATTACTCCTTTCAAAGTGTAATATGTATTTTTCTGCTTAAATCAAAACCTCCGTTTATTCACATGCTTACCGAAAAAGTTTAAATACAGAATTCAGTTGGCAAAACTTATCAGATGCTAAAATAACTGTAATAATCTTCCAAGTAATATTTCTAGTCTTGTTAATAAACAGTAAAAGTTCAACAAAACTCATAAAATAATGAAAAATCTTGATTAAAATTATTAATCAGAGCATCAAAAAAGCACGCGTAAGCAAAACCTTTAGCGTTTGTCATAACGAATTGTTATATAAACTAGCCCCATACTACCAAAGAAATACTGCTATTAATTTAAATGTCATACAAAAGAAAATACTTTTATGTAAACTGTTAAGAAGACATATTTTGGAAAAAAAATTTGAGTACGAATACTTCTTTATTTTAAATGAATTACATCTTCATTTATTTAATATTGACGCAAACCTAATCTAACCTATGTTTCAATAATTCTAACATAAGTATTTGTTTTAATTATTATTTATTATCGGGGACTGCTTTCTACAGGAGATAACGGAAAGCTTGACTTGGGAAAATGTCGAATTTCAATTATAGAAATACTACGCCTTCATATAATGAAACGCAAATTTAATTCTATATTTTCATGTTAAGTGAAATTTAATGTTGACAGCTTTTATTATGAGGTTTTTTTTTTTTTCTTGTTCTTGGTATCGGACCTGGGGGAAAAATCTTCAAAAGATACAAATGGCCCGTACCATTTGCATGCCCGATTCATGCACGACTCAAATTGTGTCATACATGCCTATGGACTAAAAAGTCCCCTACATTCTCAACTCAAAATCCTGAAAATCCCTGCAGTACGACCAGTTAAGATATTCCT
>NW_024034072.1:0-6470 GCF_002237135.1 Teleopsis dalmanni | reverse complement strand
ACAATTCAATATTTTAACTTAATGAAAATTGTAAATATTTTAATTGTAAACATTTTTTTTTTTCGTTAACACAACCGTGATGGTAATTGTGACTAAAATCTAAATAATTATTTGTCACATATTATATAAATTAATTTTTATTAGTATTTAACTCTGCTGTTTGATTAGAAATAAATTCTGAAGGCTAGTTGAGTGGACCATTTGATTCATATTACAATTTTTATATAAAATAATAATTTAATATTATTTCTTATATCGACATAAATATTTTGGTTCAATACTTTTTAAATATTATTTATTTATTAATTATTAAATAAAGAAGTTAATATAAAAATTATTTAAACAATTTAAAAGTTTTTTGCATTATTCTTTTCTCACTCAATACAGCTAATGTCAATGTAAAAAAGCAATTCTAATAAATGATTGCAATCATTTATATTGCATTCGATATATTATCCTAAATATTATATCTGAATGTATTCTTTAACCGGGTCGGCGCGTATGCCATCCCGACACCCAAAAATTCCACGCACGAGTTATTCACATTAGGAATAATCGCAGGGTTCTACTCAACCGAATGTGCAATGGTCAAGCTTTGCCCCGAGGGAACCGCCTTCGTGATCACGGTAACCCCTACGCCAGGTAAGTATGCTTTTATATTGAAATTGGCATATACTTAATGAATTCATAATTTCAATTAAATGAAAATTAAAAAATTTTTTTCCTCTCACACAATCACAATTCAATATTTTAACTTAATCAAAATTGTAAATATTTTAATTGTAAACATTTTTTTTTTCGTTAACACAACCGTGATGGTAATTGTGACTAAAATCTAAATAATTATTTGTCACATATTATATAAACTAATTTTTATTAGTATTTAACTCTGCTGTTTGATTAGAAATAAATTCTGAAGGCTAGTTGACCATTTGTGGACCATTTGATTCATATTACAATTTTTATATAAAATAATAATTTAATATTATTTTTTATATTGACATAAATATTTTGGTTCAATACTTTTTAAATATTATTTATTTATTAATTATTAAATAAAGTTAATAAAGTTAATATAAAAATTAGTTAAACAATTTAAAAGTTTTTTGCATTATTCTTTTCTCACTCAATACAGCTAATGTCAATGTAAAAAAGCAATTCTAATAAATGATTGCAATCATTTATATTGCATTCGATATACATATTATCCTAAATATTATATCTGAATGTATTCTTTAACCGGGTCGGCGCGTACGCCATCCCGACACCCAAAAATTCCACGCACGAGTTATTCACATTAGGAATAATCGCAGGGTTCTACTCAACCGAATGTGCAATGGTCAAGCTTTGCCCCGAGGGAACCGCCTTCGTGATCACGGTAACCCCTACGCCAGGTAAGTATGCTTTTATATTGAAATTGGGATATACTTAATGAATTCAATATTTCAATTAAATGAAAATTATAAACATTTCAATGGTAAAAATTTTTTTCCTCTCACACAATCACAATTCAATATTTTAACTTAATGAAAATTGTAAATATTTTAATTGTAAACATTTTTTTTTTTTTCGTTAACACAACCGTGATGGTAATTGTGACTAAAATCTAAATAATTATTTGTCACATATTATATAAACTAATTTTTATTAGTATTTAACTCTGCTGTTTGATTAGAAATAAATTCTGAAGGCTAGTTGAGTGGACCATTTGATTCATATTACAATTTTTATATAAAATAATAATTTAATATTATTTTTTATATCGATATAAATACTTTTGGTTCAATACTTTTTAAATATTATTTATTTATTAATTATTAAATAAAGAATTTAATATAAAAATTAGTTAAACAATTTAAAAGTTTTTTGCATTATTCTTTTCTCACTCAATACAGCTAATGTCAATGTAAAAAAGCAATTCTAATAAATGATTGCAATCATTTATATTGCATTCGATATATTATCCTAAATATTATATCTGAATGTATTCTTTAACCGGGTCGGCGCGTACGCCATCCCGACACCCAAAAATTCCACGCACGAGTTATTCACATTAGGAATAATCGCAGGGTTCTACTCAACCGAATGTGCAATGGTCAAGCTTTGCCCCGAGGGAACCGCCTTCGTGATCACGGTAACCCCTACGCCAGGTAAGTATGCTTTTATATTGAAATTGGCATATACTTAATGAATTCAATATTTCAATTAAATGAAAATTATAAACATTTCAATGGTAAAAATTTTTTTCCTCTCACACAATCACAATTCAATATTTTAACTTAATGAAAATTGTAAATATTTTAATTGTAAACATTTTTTTTTTTTTTCGTTAACACAACCGTGATGGTAATTGTGACTAAAATCTAAATAATTATTTGTCACATATTATATAAACTAATTTTTATTAGTATTTAACTCTGCTGTTTGATTAGAAATAAATTCTGATGACTAATTGAGTGGACCATTTGATTCATATTACAATTTTTATATAAAATAATAATTTAATATTATTTTTTATATCGACATAAATATTATTTATTTATTAATTATTAAATAAAGAAGTTAATATAAAAATTAGTTAAACAATTTAAAAGTTTTTTGCATTATTCTTTTCTCACTCAATACAGCTAATGTCAATGTAAAAAAGCAATTCTAATAAATGATTGCAATCATTTATATTGCATTCGATATATTATCCTAAATATTATATCTGAATGTATTCTTTAACCGGGTCGGCGCGTACGCCATCCCGACACCCAAAAATTCCACGCACGAGTTATTCACATTAGGAATAATCGCAGGGTTCTACTCAACCGAATGTGCAATGGTCAAGCTTTGCCCCGAGGGAACCGCCTTCGTGATCACGGTAACCCCTACGCCAGGTAAGTATGCTTTTATATTGAAATTGGCATATACTTAATGAATTCAATATTTCAATTAAATGAAAATTATAAACATTTCAATGGTAAACATTTTTTTCCTCTCACACAATCACAATTCAATATTTTAACTTAATAAAAATTGTAAATATTTTAATTGTAAACATTTTTTTTTTTCGTTAACACAACCGTGATGGTAATTGTGACTAAAATCTAAATAATTATTTGTCACATATTATATAAACTAATTTTTATTAGTATTTAACTCTGCTGTTTGATTAGAAATAAATTCTGAAGGCTAGTTGAGTGGACCATTTGATTCATATTACAATTTTTATATAAAATAATAATTTAATATTATTTTTTATATTTTTTTTCCTCTCACACAATCACAATTCAATATTTTAACTTAATGAAAATTGTAAATATTTTAATTTTAAACATTTTTTTTTTCGTTAACACAACCGTGATGGTAATTGTGACTAAAATCTAAATAATTATTTGTCACATATTATATAAACTAATTTTTATTAGTATTTAACTCTGCTGTTTGATTAGAAATAAATTCTGAAGGCTAGTTGAGTGGACCATTTGATTCATATTACAATTTTTATATAAAATAATAATTTAATATTATTTTTTATATCGACATAAATATTTTGGTTCAATACTTTTTAAATATTATTTATTTATTAATTATTAAATAAAGAAGTTAATATAAAAATTATTTAAACAATTTAAAAGTTTTTTGCATTATTCTTTTCTCACTCAATACAGCTAATGTCAATGTAAAAAAGCAATTCTAATAAATGATTGCAATCATTTATATTGCATTCGATATATTATCCTAAATATTATATCTGAATGTATTCTTTAACCGGGTCGGCGCGTACGCCATCCCGACACCCAAAAATTCCACGCACGAGTTATTCACATTAGGAATAATCGCAGGGTTCTACTCAACCGAATGTGCAATGGTCAAGCTTTGCCCCGAGGGAACCGCCTTCGTGATCACGGTAACCCCTACGCCAGGTAAGTATGCTTTTATATTGAAATTGGAATATACTTAATGAATTCAATATTTCAATTTAATGAAAATTATAAACATTTCAATGGTAAAAATTTTTTTCCTCTCACACAATCACAATTCAATATTTTAACTTAATGAAAATTGTAAATATTTTAATTGTAAACATTTTTTTTTTTCGTTAACACAACCGTGATGGTAATTGTGACTAAAATCTAAATAATTATTTGTCACATATTATATAAATTAATTTTTATTAGTATTTAACTCTGCTGTTTGATTAGAAATAAATTCTGAAGGCTAGTTGAGTGGACCATTTGATTCATATTACAATTTTTATATAAAATAATAATTTAATATTATTTCTTATATCGACATAAATATTTTGGTTCAATACTTTTTAAATATTATTTATTTATTAATTATTAAATAAAGAAGTTAATATAAAAATTATTTAAACAATTTAAAAGTTTTTTGCATTATTCTTTTCTCACTCAATACAGCTAATGTCAATGTAAAAAAGCAATTCTAATAAATGATTGCAATCATTTATATTGCATTCGATATACATATTATCCTAAATATTATATCTGAATGTATTCTTTAACCGGGTCGGCGCGTACGCCATCCCGACACCCAAAAATTCCACGCACGAGTTATTCACATTAGGAATAATCGCAGGGTTCTACTCAACCGAATGTGCAATGGTCAAGCTTTGCCCCGAGGGAACCGCCTTCGTGATCACGGTAACCCCTACGCCAGGTAAGTATGCTTTTATATTGAAATTGGCATATACTTAATGAATTCATAATTTCAATTAAATGAAAATTAAAAAATTTTTTTCCTCTCACACAATCACAATTCAATATTTTAACTTAATCAAAATTGTAAATATTTTAATTGTAAACATTTTTTTTTTCGTTAACACAACCGTGATGGTAATTGTGACTAAAATCTAAATAATTATTTGTCACATATTATATAAACTAATTTTTATTAGTATTTAACTCTGCTGTTTGATTAGAAATAAATTCTGAAGGCTAGTTGAGTGGACCATTTGATTCATATTACAATTTTTATATAAAATAATAATTTAATATTAAATTTTATATCGACATAAATATTTTGGTTCAATACTTTTTAAATATTATTTATTTATTAATTATTAAATAAAGAAGTTAATATAAAAATTAGTTAAACAATTTAAAAGTTTTTTGCATTATTCTTTTCTCACTCAATACAGCTAATGTCAATGTAAAAAAGCAATTCTAATAAATGATTGCAATCATTTATATTGCATTCGATATATTATCCTAAATATTATATCTGAATGTATTCTTTAACCGGGTCGGCGCGTACGCCATCCCGACACCCAAAAATTCCACGCACGAGTTATTCACATTAGGAATAATCGCAGGGTTCTACTCAACCGAATGTGCAATGGTCAAGCTTTGCCCCGAGGGAACCGCCTTCGTGATCACGGTAACCCCTACGCCAGGTAAGTATGCTTTTATATTGAAATTGGCATATACTTAATGAATTCAATATTTCAATTAAATGAAAATTATAAACATTTCAATGGTAAAAATTTTTTTCCTCTCACACAATCACAATTCAATATTTTAACTTAATGAAAATTGTAAATATTTTAATTGTAAACATTTTTTTTTTCGTTAACACAACCGTGATGGTAATTGTGACTAAAATCTAAATAATTATTTGTCACATATTATATAAACTAATTTTTATTAGTATTTAACTCTGCTGTTTGATTAGAAATAAATTCTGAAGGCTAGTTGACCATTTGTGGACCATTTGATTCATATTACAATTTTTATATAAAATAATAATTTAATATTATTTTTATATAATTTTTTTCCTCTCACACAATCACAATTCAATATTTTAACTTAATGAAAATTGTAAATATTTTAATTGTAAACATTTTTTTTTTCGTTAACACAACCGTGATGGTAATTGTGACTAAAATCTAAATAATTATTTGTCACATATTATATAAACTAATTTTTATTAGTATTTAACTCTGCTGTTTGATTAGAAATAAATTCTGAAGGCTAGTTGACCATTTGTGGACCATTTGATTCATATTACAATTTTTATATAAAATAATAATTTAATATTATTTTTTATATTGACATAAATATTTTGGTTCAATACTTTTTAAATATTATTTATTTATTAATTATTAAATAAAGTTAATAAAGTTAATATAAAAATTAGTTAAACAATTTAAAAGTTTTTTGCATTATTCTTTTCTCACTCAATACAGCTAATGTCAATGTAAAAAAGCAATTCTAATAAATGATTGCAATCATTTATATTGCATTCGATATACATATTATCCTAAATATTATATCTGAATGTATTCTTTAACCGGGTCGGCGCGTACGCCATCCCGACACCCAAAAATTCCACGCACGAGTTATTCACATTAGGAATAATCGCAGGGTTCTACTCAACCGAATGTGCAATGGTCAAGCTTTGCCCCGAGGGAACCGCCTTCGTGATCACGGTAACCCCTACGCCCGGTAAGTATGCTTTTA
>NW_024034071.1:0-6472 GCF_002237135.1 Teleopsis dalmanni | reverse complement strand
TTTTTCTGTGCTGGAAAAAATTTTATTAAAAATTAAATTTAAATTTTTTTGACAGAAGTTTCAAATTTCCTACTCTATTAATTCACAGAAAAGATATTAAATACTTTTGACAATTAAGTTTACGAGCTCCCTAAGAACTCAAGAAGAACTCAAGATTTTAAGGGCCCTCCCAAGTGGGAGGTACAATTGGATATTTACTTTATTGGAACAACAGTTAGAGAAGAACAAGTGACACCATGTCTGAAAAGGTTAATGAAGTAGATATATCAGAGCCCCCTGATATCCCTCTACAGGCTAATTGTGAAATCTCAACTGAAATGGTCAATATCAGTGTGAAGGAACTCTTTGAACTTAAAAAATTCAATGAAATTCTACAAGCCAACTATATCAAACTTAGGCAGCAATTTCAAATGCTCCAGGACCGGTATTCTGATTTGGAAAAACAATTGAAGCTAAAAAACCCAGTAGCTACTGGTAATCAATTAAATAATAATAAAAGGAAGAAAGTTTCACCGCCTTCTCCAGTTAGCTCCCCCCATGACTCCGCTGGTTCTAATGAGGAAGAAATGGAGAAAGAAATTTCTGTTGCGGAGCCTGACCCTTTTAAGATTGAAGATACTGAAATTGATTTCCCGAAATATAATCCAAAAGTCAAATCGACCAAACAGGTGAAATCAGTTGTAAAGAAAAGACTTCCTAAAACAGCACCAAATTCAACAGCAGTCAAGTCAATTTCAACAGGAAATTCTCAATCCCCAACTCCTGAGCGGATCTCTACGCCTGAAAACATCCATACTAATGGTATTGTTTCTGACAATATAACGAATCGAAATCTTTTACAACCTGTAACCTCAAATAAGAAAGTAGGCAAAGTTGTACCTATTGTACTCCGTCGAACCAACACGTGGAACTCTTTAGTCAAGCAATTTTTAACAAGAAACATTAATTTTAGCGAGGCAAAGAAGGTCCGTTTGGGCATACAAATAACTCCTGCCACCATAGATGACCATCGCAAGATAACAAGATATCTAAATGAGATTAGTGAGCCATTTCACACCCACTTTCTTCCTGACGAAAAACACCTCAATATAATAATTAGAGGTTTAGAGGGTCAGAGTATAGATGATATTAAAGAAGATCTTGCAGGCCAAGGATTTAGTATCTTTGAATGCCATTTTTTGAAAACTAGACAAGCTGCCAGCAATTTAGTTAAAATCAGACTGCCAGCTGACCAGAAGAACATATATAATGTTTCCAGTATTTGTCATTTAAAGGTGATTATTGAAGCCCAGCGCCCTCTAAAAGGTCCCCCACAATGTCATAACTGTCAGCAGTTCGGGCATGTCGCTACTAACTGTAGAGCCACACCAAAGTGTGTTAAGTGTGAGGGCTCACACCATCACCAACAATGTACAAAACCACGCGATGTTGCCCCGATTTGTTCGAACTGTGGTGGTGGCCACCCAGCCAACAATAGAGGATGCCCTTGCGCTCCGCAAATGCTGAAGAAAAAGAATGTCTCCACACCAATTTCTACGGCCAGTTCTAAAGTGCAGCCTTCAATTTCTTATGCCGATGCTTTGAAGAAGGGAAGTACAGCTGAGCAAGTTTCGTCCAATTCCCACTTGCTAACCTCCCACATGGAGAAGCTTTTAAATAATATGCAGATACAACTTAGTACAATGATGAAAACTATGATGGAGTCCTTGTTACAAAGTTTAGTGCCAACCCGAGCTTCTTAATGAGTTTGTCATCATATCGACTTAAAATTGTGACGTGGAATGCCAATTCCATTATTAACAAGAAACATGAGGTCATCCAATTCCTGCATGATTTTGAAATTGACATTATGTTGATCCAAGAAACATTTCTGAAACCTGCTATTCATTTTAAAATTCCCAATTATGTTGTTTACAGATCAGACAGAAACTCAAGAAGAGGTGGTGGCACAGCCATCGTGATTAAATATGGCATTAAACATCATGCTACAATTTGCAACCAACAATCGCTCGAAACAACATCTGTACTGGTTGAAAGCCAACTTGGTAATATAAATTTTGTGTCAGCATACAGGCCACCAAGTTTGCAAATTCTCCCTAATGAACTTGAGGTTATCCTCAACAACGAGACACCTACTTTCTTAGCGGGCGATTTAAATGCATATCATAGCAGCTGGGGTGACAGAACTTCAAACAGAGCTGGCAGGGATATTGATGGGCTCGCCACTGAACACTTATGGCAGATTCATGCGCCAGGTGAACCGACACATTATGGCAGAATCACAGGTCACGTCATTGACTTCGGAATTTCAAATAACTTAGAGTCGAATGTGCACGTAGAGGTCCTTGATGAACTGGACTCGGATCACAAACCAGTTCTTTTTATTCTTGAAAATTGTCCAGCAATCAACATGAATCTCACGTACATAACCACTAACTGGGACTCATTTAAGAATCAGGTTGATATTTCAAATATAAATAATTGGCCAGTAACTTCTGAGGATCTTGATGACTGTATCCAAAAACTCACTCTCAAGATTAAGGAGGCATTGGATAATAGCTCCACCACCAGGACCAGAAAACCAAGTAACTACTTTTATCTGCCGCATTACATCAAACAAATCATTAGACAAAGGAATGCGATTCGAAAATTTGCTCAAATAACTGGAGATCCTATGAGAAGAAGAGAAGCCAATCGTCTCTCTAATGTAATCAGGAAAAAAATTGGCAAGTATAATAATGATAAATGGTGCGAATTTCTTTCAGGAATTGATACAGGTAATAAAACCTTCTGGGCTTTGAACAAGTATTTTAGGCTTAAACGTAAACCGGTAGTGCCGCCTATTTATGTAGCTACCGGCATGGCTTTCTCAGACATAGCCAAAGCTGAGGCCTTTGCAGATTCTTTGGAGCTGCAATTTCAGCCCAATACTGATAGTGACTATAATTCTCTGGTAGAAGAAAATATTGCCGAAGAGGCTGCTAATCTTAGGAACCTGATGTCAGATGAAAGCATCTCACAGTGTTCCAGAGATGAGATTAAATGTATTATTTCGAGTCTAAAGACCAGATCGGCACCCGGATATGATAATATCAGTAACAAATGCCTACGTAATCTTCCAGAAGATGCAATCCAATGCATTGTTAACATCATCAATTGCATGCTTAGGCTTGGCGAATTTCCAAAGGCCTGGAAGTTGGCCTCAGTCGTAGTGTTTCCTAAACCGGACAAGAATCCTTCATTTCCGCAGAACTGGCGTCCTATCAGTCTGCTCCCAACTATTGGGAAATTGGCAGAACGAGTAATCCTGACTAGGCTTAAAACAGCGGTAAATGCCCTAAATATACTTCCTGATGAACAATTCGGGTTTAGGGATAATCTCTCCACGGAACTACAACTAGCCAGAACTGCGCAGCTGATACAAACCGCTCTAAGTAAACGGGAGTCAACCGGGATGATTATATTTGACATAGCCAAAGCTTTTGACAAGGTCTGGCATGATGGTCTTATAGTCAAATTAGCCCGTTTTGGGATCCCTAGTGGTTTGACTAAAATCATTGGTAGCTTCCTGCAAGAAAGGTCCTTTCGTACTAAAATTAATAGCACTCTTTCGTCCGCCCGATCAATTGTAGCAGGTGTACCTCAAGGGTCGCCTTTGTCTCCCACATTGTTTAATGTATACACGGCAGACATCCCCACCTTAAGTCCCACATCAATGGCGCTTTACGCAGACGACACATGCTTGATCTACTCGGATCGGGATGCCTTAAATGTAAGCAACACGTTACAGGGAAATATAGACCTTATGGTGGAATATTTCCAAAAATGGAAGATTAAAATTAATAATGACAAAACTAAGGCTATATTTATAACTCGAAAAAGAAGACAGCATCCTCCAAGAGTGAGCGTTTGCGACACGGAGATACGGTGGGAGGATAACATAAAATATCTGGGGGTCACTTTTGACAAACGGTTCAATTGGTTTAAACATTTGAAATACCAACGGAATAGCTGCTCTAAGATTCTACATTTATTAAAGCCGCTATTTAATAATTATCACTTCAACTTTAAAAACAGAAAGTTACTTTATACGCAAGTAATTAGACCTGCACTTCTGTACGGATGTGTTACATATAGCAAAGCCTCAAATACCACCTTAAAGCAATTACAGATAGCTCAAAACCTGGTCTTAAGAAAACTGTTTAAGATTCCATGGTACATTAGATCTACGGACATACATAGAGATCTTAGGATTGACTCAGTGAAAAAATATATCAGAGACAGAGCTTTAAAATTATTCACTAAAGTTGATACGCTACTTAACCCTGCCATAACAATCCTCAAGTCCACTTCTGGACTCTCAGGAAGATATGCTGATTTAAGGTCCGTCATCAATTAAAAGACAAATAAATGATATGATTTTTTAGCCTAGTTAAAGCCTAGTGTGGGGTAGTGATAAACCCCCCAGCCATTATAGAGTAAAAGTGCGTAATAGCACTAACTCAAGAAGAAGAAGAAGAAGATTAGTATTTATTGTCTAAAACTGTCTGAACATACACCAGCCAATTCTGGTAACATTTTTTGGATACCATTTTCTCATATATCCTCTTTTTCTTATAAAGTATTACTTCGGGTATACTTTAAGAAGCAAAATAGTAAATAAATGTAAACTCAATTGAGTTGAAAGTAGCTTATTGTAATATCATATAGTATAAACTCGGTCGGCTTTATATATATGATATTATTGTTGAGTTTCTATGTAAAATATTTAAAATGAAGTAAAATACAGCAATATACTACTACTGTTATAGTATGAATCCAAAATTTAAAGTTAGTAAACCTAAGGAACAAATTATCTACAAAAGTGCAAAACAAAAGCAGGATTCCCTTTAAAACAGCAATAAAGTATTGTTAAATATACATTATTCCATCATATTAATTCACTAAAAAAAGCAATCTATTCCTTATGGCTAACTACTATTGTTACCCAAGACTGTATTTGAACACGCACAAGCCTATTACGACATCGTATTATCATTCCACGAACTTATTAGCCATATTTAAGGCACCATCATCTCACAGAACATTTTTTCGTTGTGAAATATTGGTTCAAACACACTTTTAGAAGTGGATTTTCAGATAAGTGTAAGCTTATAACCTCACTGAACAGTAAATAATATTTTATTTTCTACTAATCAATAGAAATTATTAAAGTTGTAGGCTGAAGAACAATTTAAGGTGTGTAAAACTATAAATTGCATTTAAATAAAAATTAAAAAAAAATATTTAGTACCTTGTAATTCTTTCTATGTCTCCGGAAGTTCATGTTCATAAGTGTAAATGTGCTAAAATGCTTTCGGCAGAAACAAATCCTGAATGTCCCAACAATCCTTTTATCTTCTTCTTCAAAAAAGTATAATAGAAAAGTGCAAAAATGGTCCAAAATACTTGCGCAATCACCGTTAATGAAAACGGAAACGGATGTAAAGGTGATTTTGTCCATTTGTCTGCGGATGTAATGAATATTAAATGAAATTTTGAAGAGCAAAAATCGTTACCGTTGCTAAATTTTTTTCTTTGTTGAGAACAATTTTAGTTTCTATTGATTTCTCTGCAAATCGCTTCATACAATTTAATTGAATCCTTTTTTTTAGTCCCTTTACTGTATTACTTATATACAAATTTTATTTTTTTTTATTTGCAGCAAATCATTTGCAGAAAAATTGAAAAGGAAGTTATTAAAACTGCAAAGTTCACAAAATAAATTGATTACGAATAGAAAAAATTTGTTTGAAAATCGGTGATAAAATATATGAATAAATGTGTCAATATTTAATAATTGCAGTTGCAGGAGTTTGTAAAATTATAACATATTTTAAAAGGCTTAAATAATTATAAAAAAATCGATTTAAAATAATATTACAATGTAATAGTACTTATATTGAGAGATACTCTATGTTCCAAAATCATCATGTGCAAACATATAAGTCAAGTATGGCTTTGAGTCAGTTGATTAATGAGCACTGATTACTAGTACTTACCTCTGATGATTGATTTTTCGCAATATTCAAAAAAGCTGAATGGTCAGCCAAAAATTTAATTAATTAAAATATTATAAAAAAAGAATTTTTGTTGTTGTAGTTCACTATTTTTCGAAAACCTCTTTATTCCTATCTATTAAAAATAATGTCCTTCCGACTCAATAGAGCGATGAAAATATTTCATGCATTTTTCATACAACCTTTTGTACTCATCGGTCGAAATCGTACTTATTAAGCGTCCTCGTTGCACATGCAACGAATATCGAATTAGATAGGACGATGGGCTGTATGGGCTACACCGCTATATTGACATAGTTAAGTGCAAAAATTCAGCTTAGTCATGTCGTGCGAATGGAAGAAAATATTCTACCGAATTTCTTCTAAATTTTTTTGAATTTTTCGGGACTATGTTTGTTCCAAATGATGTGGCC
>NW_024034070.1:0-6472 GCF_002237135.1 Teleopsis dalmanni | reverse complement strand
ACGGCCAAGAATAAAAGCACAGCGGTTTACGCTGCAAAACACAGCAGGTAAACGAACGGAAGAATTTAAAATACGCTAGACGAAAGCTCCGGCGTAAGAGTATTTAGAGTAGGAGACAGCGAAATTATGAAGCAGAGGCGAGTCTATGAACATTCGTCAAGGTGGTATTACGCCGAAAAATTATAATAATTAAATGTCTATGAAACATATAGCAGAAATATATAAGTCCTGCGTTGGTGTTACGACAACGGCCATAATTATATGTCTATGAAACATATAGCAGAAATATATAAGTCCTGCGTTGATGTTACGACAACGGCCATAATTATATGTCTATGAAACATATATCAGAAATATATAAGTCCTGCGTTGGTGTTACGACAACGGCCATAATTATATGTCTATGAAACATATATATATACCTTCTTTTAATAATACATATCAAGTTGTATAATATCTTTCTTCTTCTAGGATAGATTTGTAATCAGTTTCCTTTCCAATTTTAAATTGTAAAATTAAAGTAACTTACAGTAGTGTAAAAGGAGTCGATCTTATGCAACAGAGGAGGAAATTCGGGAAACCACTGCAAGTGAAGATCTCATCGACAAGTACGATAGGAAATACAACAGGAGCCTGAGCTAAAGAAGATGCACATTTCTTGTTCTTATTTTATTGAATTAAAATCACATTTTAATTGAAATAACTTTATCATACGTTGGAATAATTTTTTTTTGGAATATTGTCCTTCAAAGTAAATAAATTATAAATTTATTTATAATCACATTGTAATTGAAATAACGTTATCATACGTTGGAATAATTTTTGGAATATTGTCTTTCAAAGTAAATAAACTATAAATTTATTTATAATCACATTGTAATGGAAATAACTTTATCATACGTTGGAATAATTTTTGGAATATTGTCTTTCAAAGTAAATAAACTATAAATTTATTTATAATCACATTGTAATTGAAATAACTTTATCATACGTTGGAATAATTTCTTTTGGAATATTGTCTTTCAAAGTAAATAAACTATACAATTCAATCTAGTAAACGAACGTTTCCTTTTCTTTTTTTTTTTTTAAACCTACGTCCCCCGAAAAAAATAAATTCATTGTAATGACTCTGGACGACGGCTGAGGATACCCCAGCAAAAACTAAATATTTTTGAACGTCACCAAAAAAGTGTCGTTACAATTGGCGCCCGAGCAGGGACAGAGTTTTAGAAGAAAAAAAAAAAAGAACGCACTAGGAACATAAAGATCAGTGTACAAGCGTTTCAGAGAAAAAAAAAAATCATTAGACTACACACAAAGTCGCTTAAATCACTAAACTAGTAACATGGTCAAGACGGCATGGATTTCTATAGCGCACAAAGAGGATCTGATTTTAATTCTAGAAGAAATCAAGGTCAGTACATCAGGAACCGTTGAGGAGCTACGAAAGCGGGTACGTGATTATCTAACAACGGAGGAAAACGCGTCAAAACTACTAGACATAATTGGAGAAATGGAAGCTAAATACTATCGTAGTCTCTCACCCAAACTTCCAGGTTTCGAAACAGAAACACCGAAAATACACATCTCAGAGCCCACCACGATGAATGACAAGTTTGAGGACATCGCGAAAATCGCGAATCAAGTTTGCAAATGGGCTGTGCATTTCAATGGCGAAACGAACCCACTACCATTTCTGGAGAGACTGGAAGGCCTCGCCGACAACCATAACATTTCCAAGGACATTCTGCCCAGGATGATGCTAGAAATACTCGAAGGAAGAGCCTTAATGTGGTTCCGAAATAACAATCGGAAATGGACGCATTGGTCCAGTTTTGCCCAAGATGTTCGAGAATTTTTCTTGCCCCCTAATTATTTAGAACAATTAGAAGATACGATTCGGAACCGATATCAAAAGAAGAATGAGTCATTTCAAAACTATGTCTTAGCACTACAGGATTTGATGCGGCAAGCCGAGTTTACGAAGGGGCAACAATTAAGCCGAATCTATCGAAACAGTAGGCCGGAATACCAACTAAACATCAAAGCACGTGAATTTAGCTCCTTGGATGATTTGATCAAGTTAGCAAGAGAATTCGAGCGACTTATTCAACTAAGCAAAACAGAGCGACAACACACTCAAGAATGGTCACCGCCAGTTTCTGTTCACAGAGTACAAACCGAAAGGGTGAACGTACGAAGTGCGTGCCGTAGATGTGGGGAAGCGAATCATTTTGCGCGAGGTTGCACAAAACCTAAAGTACTTTTTTGTTGGATTTGTGGCATTCTGGGCCGTCGAACAATCGAATGCTGTAGGAAAGCCCCAACTTATGGAAACCGTCAGAACCCATCGGAAAACTCCTTGGGGGGTTGTCACGCCAGACGGGACGACAACCACCCGATAATTTCACCCGTCAAATTAAAGACTTTGTACGCAAACGGGAATGCTATTTATGCGGTCATCAAACTAGGAGGATTCCCTACTATAGCTACTATTGATACAGGCGCTACGAAGAGTGTTATCGGAGACCAGATTCTTAAAAAAATTTTCGCTGCAGGGATAAAATTACCAAACGATGAGATAATCCACTTACAAGATGGGACGATTCGACAAGTAACACAGCAGTTCGATTGCGAAGTATAATATGAAGATAAAACAATCAAAGTATCCTTTCTCATTTTGGAAGGCGCAAACGATGTTGTCATATTAGGTATAGACTTTCTGAAAACCATAGGTGCCACCTTGCAGTGTGGAAATTCAACAATTACCATTCAAAACCAAAACCCACAAAACATAAATCATCAAAGCCAGGATTTTATCTTAGGAATGAACATAGGAACTACGAGTAGAAAGCTTTGTGTGATGCCAATCAACGTAAACTCACCCAGACCACCCCCTAATGTCTTTCCGGGAGAAGAACGGCTCAAGTTAGGTCAAGCCATACTCAACAGTGAACAACAGAGCGAAGAACGCACGGACGATAAAAACAAGAAAGCCCTATTAGATCCCGACGTAAAAGAATTTGTGGAACACGAATTGGCCAAATTCAACACGGTAAAGGGAGTTAGTACGGTAGCGTACTATACAATAACTATGACCGATGACCAACCAATTAAACAAAGGTATTATCCCCGAAATCCGGCAATGCAGGCTATCATCAACAAGGAAATTGACGAGCTACTAGAAAATGACTGCATCGAACCTTCAAAAAGCGCGTATAGTGCCCCTATCGTTCTAGTGAAGAAGAGAAACGGCAAATGGCGATTGTGCATTGATTACCGTCAGCTGAATGCGAAATCTCGACCTGACGCCTACCCACTACCCCGAATCAATTATATCTTAGATCGACTGCGCGAGGCCAAAGTTATAAGCAGCTTAGATCTGAAGAACGGTTATTGGCAAATACCAATGCACCCAAACAGTAAACAATTTACGGCATTCACAGTCCCAGATCGTGGGTTGTTTCAATGGAAAGTTATGCCATTTGGTCTCAATTCGGCGCCTGCTACATTTCAGCGAGCCCTAGATTCAATAATTGGACCCGAAATGGAACCCTTCGCATTCGCATATCTAGATGACATCATTATTGTTAGTCGCAGTCGTGAAGAACACTTCAAACATGTCAAAACAGTACTCAAACGATTACGGGAAGCAAATTTCAGAATTAATCCTGACAAATGTGAATTTTTCCGCTCAACCTCGAAATACCTGGGTCACGTGGTCAGTGACAAAAGAATCCATACAGACCCAGAAAAGATTTCAGCAGTAAGAGGTTTACAACCACCAACGACGGTACGTGAATTAAGGCGGTTCCTAGGAATGACATCATGGTATAGGCGATTTGTCAAGGACTTCTCCACGATAGTTCACCCATTGACGGAATTACTCAAAAAAGGAAAGCACTGGAAGTGGCAAACAAAACAAGAGGTTTTTGAAAATTTAAAGAATCAACTAACGACGGCTCCGGTATTACAATGCCCTGATTTCCACAGACCCTTTTGTCTCCAAACCGATGCTAGCGCCTATGGTTTAGGAGCAATACTAACACAGCACTTAGAAGAAGGAGAAAAAGTGATCGCATACGCAAGCCGCCGTCTAAACAAAGCCGAATCTAATTATTCACCAACTGAGAAGGAGTACCTAGCCATAATATGGGGTATTCGAAAGATGCGTCCATACCTAGAAGGGTATCACTTCACGGTCATCACAGACCACCTGTCGTTAAAATGGTTGAATTCGATTGAAAGTCCTTCAGGGCGAATTGCACGCTGGGCTCTGGAGTTACAGCGATACAGCTTTGATATTCAATACCGAAAGGGCAAGTATAATGTAGTTGCCGACGCTCTGTCCCGACAACCAGCGAATAAAATACAGATAATGAAAACAGTGAGTATAAATAACAAAGTTAGTGCAGAAACAGACTGGACATTTAGACGGAAGAAAGATGTTATACAACAACCGCAGAAGTTTCCCGATTACATGATAGAAAATGGGCAACTCTATCGTCACTTACCAGAATATGGACAAGACGAAGACTGCAGACCATGGAAACTGTGTGTTCCAACAGCACTGAAGCAACAAATATTGCAAGAAAACCATGATGAACCAACGGCTGGTCACTTTGGGATACGCCGAACCAAACAAAGGGTGGCTAATCAATATTATTGGCCAGGAATGGACAGAGATATCCGTGAGTACGTAAAAACATGTGACTCTTGTCAACGGTATAAAGCAAGTCAACGCGTAAAATAGAAGAACCATGGATCACCGTTTGTTCAGACTTCGTGGGACCATTGCCCCGATCCAAGCAAGGAAATAACACATTACTGGTATTCGTCGACAAATTTACGAACTGGGTGGAACTGATATCATTGCGTAAAGCTACAGCAATGACTATTCAGAAGGCATTTCGGGAACGTATTTTGTCGCGTTTTGGCACCCCTAAGGTTTTTATATCCGATAATGGATCCCAATTTACAAGTCGAGCATTACGACAATATTTTGATGGGATTGGAGTCATACATCAGTTCACTGCTCCGTATTCGCCTCAAGAAAATCCGACGGAAAGAATCAATCGGATAGTAAAAACATTGATCAGTCAACTCACGGAAGGAGATCAAAGAAACTGGGACAGGTATCTGCCTGAAATCACCTTGGCAATAAATACGAGTATATCAGAAACAAGAGGATACTCTGCAGCATTCCTAAACTTCGGACGGGAACCACGATTACCAAATAATCAGTATGATAAAGTCACGCCAGGAACCGGAAACATAACACGCACCCCTGAAGAGAAGGCGGTAAAGTTGGAAGAGGTTCTACAGCTAGTAAAACAACACATGAGCCGCGCGTCAGCTGAACAAGCGCGACACTATAATTTGCGTTGACGAGATTGGAAACCCCAAATTGGTGAACGCATCCTTGTGAAAACACACATATTATCTAAAGCAGTTGATCACGTGGCCGCCAAATTATCTCCGAAATTTACGGGACCATACATGGTAAGGTACTTTAAGTCCCCAGTGATTTTGGTAGTAGAAGACGTAACAACACAAGCTACTAAAACAGTACACATCAACGAAATTAAACAATATCATGGAAACGAATAATATAGCAGAAATCACGCACGTTATTAAATCCTTAATGAAATAAAGTAAATAAGAGTTAGTACTCTTTTCACTCCCCGAAGAAGAAGGGAAATGTAAGGACGGAAATTTTGTCCACTACATTTCCACTTACATGCACTGAAGTTACACAAAGTTCTTAAAAAAAGAGGAAAAAAAAATTTAAATAGCAAGTAGTTATTATTTTAAAACTTTTATTATTTTTTATATAAAAAAAAAAACAAAAATATATGTAAAAAAATACTACACTGAAATATTTAATAAATTACACTGAGATATTTAATTAATTACACTGAAATATTTAATTACACCAAAGAAAATAAATTTGAACTTTGTTTTCTTAAATCTAAAATTTAAGCTGAAAATAAACATAACATATGAACAAGGTACGTACCTCACATCACAAAGTAGTAAGTAACAAGTGCATTGACCTGCGAACGACGAAAATTTACAGCAATCAACATGAGTCCCGTTAGTCCTGGCAATATACATATATATTAAACATCCAAGGATAGACATCATTTAGTCGTAAACTATAACAAGATGAGCGATCTAGGAAAAAAGTTCGAAATTAGTGCAGAAAAATACCGTGTAAAAATATTAAAATTAAACCAGTTAAGGTCACGCGTTAAATACTTGCCTATTCCTGCTGGCAATGATAAGCGGCCAGTTAAAGGGATCGGACGAAGGCACAAGAAAACACCTAATCAACGCGCCAAGGTATCCGGTCAGCATCATGAACGCGTCGACAGCAGTAGCACCGCCATACCACGCGTTACGCCAGAAAATCGCAAACAATTGCCAAAAGCCGATGGTTGGAGGAAAAAAACCCATGGTGTCAAACTCA
>NW_024034069.1:0-6474 GCF_002237135.1 Teleopsis dalmanni | reverse complement strand
AGTTCAGTCAAACAGAAAAGATGAGATATAATTAACTTTTAGTTGGTGAATAGGTCAGATTAAGTTGTTTTTTAGGGATTAAAAAACATGTATACATGCATATATTTTTAAAGTTCATTTTATTATTAGAAAATATACAAGTGTTTCTGTGGTTACATTTTTTTAAGTTTATTAAAAAAAATTCATTTGACCTAAAATAAGCAAATTTGAAAATGTGATTTTTGCGTAAATAATTTGAAAAAATTTATTATTTTTGTAAATGGTTTAGTTAATAACATTGTAAATGAAGTATGTATTATAGTATGTATGTATATTATATACATTTGCCTTGTTATACATTATTTATATATATATTGAATAATACATATTAAATATTATATAATGATATATGTTGTTATATATTATTTTAATAATTTTAATAATAATAATTATTATTTTAATATTATTTAATTTAATAAATTATTTAAAAATATATATATGTGTTTTTCAAGCTTATAAAATTTCAATGTTGTTTATATATATTATATGCAATTTATATTATCTGATTTCTAAAGATTTCTAACTACTTAATAATAATAGTCAATAAAAGATAGAAATCATCATGTGCGACTTAGGTTATAGATAACAAATTGATACACAATTTATGACTTTGTACAGAATCATAAATCTGAAAGTCATTATTTGATACTTCCTAATCATCAAGTCTTTTCCTTTTCATTTCTTTATTAAATCTTATCATTATTTTTTTTTTTACATCAGAAAGTAATCAAAAGATCCACAACTTTGCATAAGTTGTGAGGTATTAAAGTAAGATAAAAAGATATCGTTACAAAATATAATTTTTAAATATGATTTTAACGATAGCGACTATTTTACTTAATAGGAACTGTTGTATATAATAGAGTGGTTTCGACCAGTACTAAATTGCAACAACAAATACTTTTATTTAATTTTAATTAATTGAAATTCTGCCCAACCTTACAGCAGTTTTAAGCATATCCATCGAATAGAGTGGTTTCGAACAGTACTAAATTGCAACAACAAATACTTTTATTTAATTTTAATTAATTGAAATTCTGCCCAACCTTACAGCAGTTTTAAAAGTATATCCATCGAATACCCAGCTACATACCCATCATCAGTAATCTTTTTGAATTTGTTTCTTATATTCAATTATTCGTACCTGAGACTACAAATACCGAGAGATGCACTCGTACTCCACCAAATTTAAAGTTCTGAGTCAGTGCTTTGATACTTTAAAAAATATGTAGCTGTCCATATTATCGGTAATCGCAGTAAACTAGATTATGTGTTAGATCTGTGTTTTCAATTACGTTCAAATACAGAAACCCGCTATAAATATGTAATTATTTAGTAGTAGTAAAGTGATATAAAAATCCCATTAACATACTAGATATCTGCTACCGAAACCTTTTCAAGATAATTTAGAAGCTCGTCACTTTTAGTGACAGGAACTCGTATGAAAGGTGTAAACGAGATGTTTGTAAGCAGATGTGTGATTGCGCTCAAACTTCTGCATATTTTTATTTGCATTTATGGGCTACTAAGTTATGTTTCTTCATCAAATATATTTAGACTACCAAATATATATCAATTAGACAGTTTCGAAATTTTAGAGAGATTTTTAGAATTTCAGAATTTTAGACAGGTTCAAATGAGTATCATTTGATAGTGCGGTGGCATCAATACTATAAGAATGTAAATCAACAACTTGGAGCATTTAGAGTTTTTTTTTTAACAAGTATTTACCTTTATAGTTATTAAATAAAATATAAAAATTTAATATATACTGTATATACTTACTATATAAAAAAGTATACTTATGTACCTAATTATCTAATTTATATGTACGCATCAGATGTATATATAATTCGAACAATTTTGATAACCAATTTTTTTTGTAATTTACATTATTTCAACCTATTATATATATATATATATATATATCAAAATTATAGTTATTATTATTATTAAATAATATAAAATTGTTTTAAAAATTTTTTTTACTATGATACATTTTTTGTATTTTTAATATTTTTACCAGTTTTTAAAGGTTGTAAACTACTTCTAAAGCTATTAATATATCATATGAAGTGAAATTGATTTTTCATAAATTTTTGAAGAATAAAAGTGAGTCATTAATGGTAACAAAAAATTCATAAAAACAGTAGTAAAAATAATAATAGACTAAATATAGACTGCCGCCGAAGTGACGACAAAACTAAGACAGTCACAATTGGGTAAAATTTTTTTTACGGGAGATAAAAATCCAATCAATTTAATAAAATTTGCTCAACTAAAGATATAAGATACCTAAGAGGGAATACTATAAGTTAACTAACAAACACAGAAAAAATATTTAAATCTTAAACTTATTAAGCCTATACCATATGTACATAGTAATAATTTTCTATATACAAATTATATTTATATGGACACTCAATAAATTAAACTGCAGAAAATACGTTAAAAATGTAGAAAATCTAATAACAAATCAGCTTGAAAAATATTTTTAATAAAAATTCCTGACTTATATGGAAGTCGGAAAAGAAGCATTAATTTTTTTTTCATTTTTCAATAACGAAGTCGCCATATACTAAGATGGTTTGGATTTTTGTTTACTTAAAGCCAAATAAATGCGTTTTTGTTGATTTTAATAAATAGCATAAAAGCAGCTTTAAGTACTCCAAACCTTGAACGGCAATACCAGCCAAATTTTTCATTGAAGTTATTATTAACTTTTTATATCCGTCGACGAATCCTTACAAATACGACAAGCTATAAATAAGCCACGCAGTAATGTTTACTAATATAACAGTAGTAAAAAGATACGCAGGATTATCTATGCTGAGTTCCCTCAGTACGGGGGGAGGGGGGATGGCAAATGTAGTACAGGCTGTTGTCAATTTTTATGTGTGCGCTATTTACTTTTGTAGTGTTTTGTGTAAGAAGAGCTTCCTTTTTGTTTATGAAAGGACGTCTTTTTCAAAACAAATAATAAATATACAAAAATGAGTGAAATACTCCACAGGAACAACCAATCTGTTGTATATCTTCTCGAAAGAACAAAGCAACACAGAAATGGGTTTTTGGGACATGAAGTCAACAGAACAAATACGTGCATAACCCAAAAACCTCAACAACTAGTAACGAAAACACAAAGATTTAACAAAATTTTCCTTATATTAAAATATCAACAAATATTATGTTATAAGTGGCAGTAATAGTTATTGTTCCTGCAGTTATTATTCTAGCTGTGTTTGTACAGTAAACAAATAAATTTCATCACAACAAGGACGAAGCAGAGATTTCTCTGTGAGCGACTTTTGATGTGTGACTTCACTGCACAAATGCATCACTACGGTGTTGCCAGTTTCAGAATCTTAATTCAGAATTTAAGGATAAATTTATTCAAACTCTAATATTTGAAGAGAATTTTACTCAATATATTAATTGTTCTATTAATAAAAATATTATGAATATTTAATTGTGTTTTGTTAAAATTGCATGCATTCACTTCTTCTATTGTAATTTAAGAATAGATCAGAGTTTTAGTCAAATAATAATTGTTCATTTAATAAAAATTTTATAAATATTTAATTTAGACAATATATTCACATGCATATACTTCTTTAATAGTCAATTTCCAAAGTATTTACAAACACACGCTCAAGGATTGAATTTTTACCATAATAAATTCTTCGAATGTTACAATTTTATATTACATTTTTATTTAAAAACTTATTAGTTAAAATGATTTAAAACAAATAATAAAACTAATTATCACTGAAGTTAAAAATGCTTTTAATTACCTTAAAAGCAACAACTTTTTTCTTTTTTTACCAATTTTTTTTACTTTATGTCAGCACTAATCAAAACATAAGTTTTGAACATAAACGTTTGTCATAACTTCAAATAAATCAATTTCAGTTGTTTTTCTTGTGAATTTTTTTTCTTAAAAATATCTTTATTTTTAACCAACTATTAAAATTATTTTGAAATAAAAAATAAATCCATACTTTTCCTTGCCTTCTGCAAGTTTTCACTGTTGATCGTTTTGCTGCCAACGAAAGAAAGTAGCAATTAAGTAAAGAAGTCCTTTGTTTACATCTTCCTTTATTGAAAATAATGAAAATTTTAATAAGGAAAATTTCAAATTATATCGAAAGAGTAAGAAAGCAAAACCGGAAAGGAAAGCAGAAATTAAAAAAGTTAAAAAAATGTTACAAAACGGAAAAGTGCACAGTTTTCTTCAGTTTTGCTGTGGCAATCCTCAAGGGAGAAGGAAACAAATTAATATTATTACTTATGAGACAAAAAATTGGTAACCAAAATTAAGCAATTAAAATCACATTTTAATAAGTTTTTAATTGTTTATGAAACAAGCTCATTATGAGAATTTAGAAAACTTAAGAAAGATATATAAAGAAATAAATAAAAAATTTAAATGTGCATAATATATATTTCACTGGAATTATATTAACTTTTAATTTTGATTTTAGTTGCTAAGTAGTAGAATCTATTGTTTTATGATTTATTAGTACTTATGAAATTCAAATTTTAGTTAAGGAAAATAATTAAAGGCAAGTAGTAGTGCAAAGTAGTGGCAAGACACTATGTAATAGACAGATAAGTTGACCGGTTGAGGGTCCCTTACAATAACTGCTGCTGTGATGGTTATAACTATCCACAGTCTTAATGTTGGACTTTTTCCAGAAGGTGTATATCCACTCTACAGTCTCTCTAGATGTATGTCCAATATCGCCAATGAAACTGATAAAGACATTATGCATTTTATTTTGGGTCTGAAATAAGAGTAGCTTTTATACATTTAAAGAAAACTGTGATGCTAAAAAACATCTCCCATTGAGTATTGACGTTCGTACTACATTCTTTAGCAGACTTTCAAAAAGACTATAGAATGCAAAGTACAATTATAAAATAATATATAACTCCACTGATTTTTCCTGTTCATAGCGATATTGCAGGAAATTGTAGGGCAGATGAGCTTGCCAAGGCAGGGGCTCTTCTCCCTGATATTCACTTATCAGATATTGGTGTTCCTCTTGCAACAGCTAAACTGGCAATTAACTAAAATTATCTTATTGCCAAGCAACAATGGGCTAATGAGCCCAGTTATCAGATTTCTAGAACGATCTGGTCTAGTTTGGACAAAAAACGTACGAGTCAGCTACTCCAACTAAAACGGAATCTGCACAGTACAACGGTGTCGGTGCTGATGGGTCAGTACTTAATAAGGAGCTATGCTATGAGATTAGGTATTCCTTATAATGAGCTTTATCGCGGTTGTGGATCTAAAGACGAGAAGGAAACTGTGTTCCATCTCATGTGTCAGTACCCATCTTTAGCTGGGATCAAAAATCTTTGGGGTCGCTTTTCTGACCAATCTGATAGAGCTGTCATTCTGCAATGTTAGGAATCTAGTAAAATTCATAGAACTGTTGGGTTGGTTTTCCTTCGCCTAAATGTTCCGGGAATTCAGACTGTAAATATACACAACTGTCTGTGATTTCAGACAATTAATCAAGACAAAACTGAATAACTTGTTTTATCGGAAACAATTCTGAAATTTTTTTCCATTTTCTTACTATATTTATTTGATTTTAACTTTCATTTTGACGAAAGACTTTTAACTCTTCATAAACCACGCTCGATATCAATGATTTCGAGCAGCCTCCTATACTTGGTATATGACTCTTAACTCTTGATATAAACAATTCTTTTCAATAGAGAGGTTTTTATCGAACAGTAGTAAAACTGCAACAACAAAATTTTTTATTATTTTTAACATAGAACGTAGTTCTATATTTTAGTACTATTACATCTTGTTTTCCTAACTCATATTTGTGCTACATCTAGCAACTTTGGCGTCTATTTACCCCAGTATTAATTTGCAAGTCCTGCGACTTGATTATGTGTAATATTTTTACATAAGTAAAATGACATTTACGATATTGTCTACAATCTACAGAATAAAATCTGCTCATTCTTTAAATTTTAATCACTTGCAGAAATTGTATTTTTCGGAAATGTTCTTTCCAAAAAAAAAGTGGAATCAGGATTTAGTGAACCCATCAGCTTTTGATGTTACGCATGTTCACGGCTGAGGTACGCTAATCAAATATTCAACCAAGGACAACAGAAAGCAGATTTTTTGTGTAATTCTTGTGTTTTTTGTGTTTTTTTTGTTTGTTAATTTAACTTTTAATTATTAATAAAGTAAAAATCACTTGAAGAGGTTAAACGTGAAATTTTAATCGCAACTAAACCGCATCCGCTTTTCCCATTTTCATTTCCGTTACGGTGACGGTTCTCTGTTCTTTACATGTTATAGAGTGCACAGGAGCAGAAGAACAGAGGAGCTGACGATGTTCGTGTTTATGTTGATGATGATGATTTTCAGGGTAATACCGCAATTGCGGTATAAAACTC